>NW_024355521.1:1324887-1498899 GCF_902729225.1 Pteropus medius
AAAAAAAAAAAAAAACAGTTTCCTGTCATCGCCCAGATGTTGGTTTCAGTGAATGTTGGGTTAGGCTCAGAAATTTGGATTTTAAGGGATTCTTATGCTCTGTAAGTTTGAGAAACACTGCCCTGGGCTAATAGCCTATGGAGTAATAAATCTTACAAGGCAATGAGGCCCTGGCATCGGGCCCTCCCTCATTCCTAATGCAAGACCCAATTCCAACACTTTAAAGAAAACAGTAGTATGTTTATAAATCCTAGTAGACTATTGTGCTTACCAAGTGCACCTTGGGGAATTCGTATTCTATCGGTTCAAAGAAACCCTTGGGTACCTTTGCAACTGAGCAGTTATTAAAGATGGTCTGTCACACCTGGATTATTCCAGTGTGCAGAGGTTGCTGGGAGGTGGCCCCAGAATGGCAGGAGCTGGGGGAGCTTCACTGGGCTTGATGAGAAAACCAGCTTGGTTGGTCTGTGATGGATTTGGACCCAGGTACACCTGACTCCTGCATTTCATGCTCATCACTACAGTATTAGCCCTCCCAAATTTACACACATAGAGTTCATGGTCACACATGTACCCCCAAGAATACACATTTACACAGAAAAGTAAGAAACCCCAAGCTTCTAGACACTTCTTTCTGCTTTCCTCCTCCAACCCATCCTTCCAGCCCTGCAAGTTATCTCTAAAGGACAGCTCTAATTGAGCTTCTTTTCTAGCTTCTGCTCAAAATCCTTTGATGGTTCCCACTGTCATCACATCCAGCCGATGCACCGTTTTGACATTCAAGGCTGCTGTAACCTGGATACAACACCTTCCCTGTGGAAGGCAGAATGACGGCCCCCAAAGGTGAATCCCTGGAACCTATGAATGTATTGCATGGCAAAAGGGACTTTGCAGATGTGATTATAGACTTTGAGAAGGGAAGACTTTCCTGGATTATTTGGGTGGGCCCAGTCTAATGACACAGGTCTTTAAAAGTGGAGAGAGCCTTTCCTAGCTGCGGTTAGAGAGAAATGTGATGATGAAGGAAATATCAGAGATATGACATTCCTGACTTTGAAGATAGAGGAAGGGTGGCCACCAGCTAAAATATGAGGGCAGCATCTAGAAGCTAGAAAAGGCAAGGAAATGGATTCTCTCCTAGAGCCTCCATAAAGAAATGCAGCCCTCCAAACATCTTGACTAGCCCAGTGACACCCATGTTGAAGTTCAGTAAGATAATTACTTCGTATTGTTTTAAGACAGTATAGCTGTGGTAATTTGCCAGAGCAAGAGGAAACTAATACATTTGCCATTGAAGCTTCCTCCAACCAGTTCATCTCCGGCTAGTCTAACTGCAGATACCAGGTGTTTTCCTCCCTCCACACCTTTGTTCATTCTGTGGCCTGTTCAGAATACTCAGATCGCCTCTCTCCTGAGCTCCTATTTACGATTGCCTTTCACTCTACACTGTCCTCAGCATCGAACACCTGCTATCAGTATTCACCGCTCTGCCTGCCCATCCTGTGGGCTCCTTGAAGGCAATGTTTGTGATTTGTTTTCCTCTGGACTCCAAGGCCAGGAGTGGTCCATAGAGGTTTGCACAAGGGACCTGAGGTATCCTTACATAGAACCTCTGGTTCTAAGCCCCTAACTGCATCAGAACCACCTGGGGACCTCTACAAAACCCCTAATTCTACCAAATCACCATGGAAGCACGGGAGGCAGCTCCACATGTATTATTGGGTGAAGATTTCTGAGATTCAAAGTTAAGTGAAAAAACAAGGAGTTGAAGAGTGAGTAGAATGTTGCCATTTGTGTAAAAAAGGGGAAAATAAATATTTACATAATTCTAGAAGAATTGAGTATCTTTGGAAAGATATAAAAAATAAGAGGACATGACCTCCTGGAACTTTCTAAATTCTGAACCACATGTACGTATTACCTGTTTACAAAAGTAAAAAAAATTTTAAAATTCAAAATACCGATTCTGGTGTAGCACCAGAAAGAATCCAGGATGTCCTAGATGGGGCACAGGGATTTGTGTCTAAAGCACTGTCTGCCAGCTCATTTTAAGTCAGGAACTGAACTGTCAGGAAGAAGGCAGAGCCAAGATTCCAAGAATATTTGGAAACATAAACTGAAAACACAGTTAATCAGAAAAATAAATAGACAGCTCTCCAAGGGATTGTGAAGCCGGTCTGGGAACCCACCGCTTTAGTCTCACCTCTGCATTTTATAGATGAGGAAAGAGGGAGAGCGACGTGCCCAGAGCTACACGGCCAGTCGGAGGCACAGGCCACTGCTCCCAGGAATGTTTGATAGCGGCAATGATATGGACTTCCAGCCCCTGCCCACCTTCATGTAGGGACACTGCTGACTCACAGGGTAGGAGGACAGGAAGATAGAGAAGAAAACACCAGCTTTAATCAACCCACCTGCACAGAAACCAGGGGAACACTCCCTGCTTTGCAAGGTCCCAGGGAGAACTTGGTCTCCTTGCAAAAACTGTCTTATAAAAACAAAAGGCTTCAAAGCACCAGTGGCTAAACCCTTTTGAGTAGAAAGGGGGCTAGGGGAGTGGGGGAGAGATGACAGCTGGCTTAGGGTGGGGGAAGGGAGGGCTGGAGGCAGGAGTTGATCCAGTGGTGGGGCAGCAGCAAAGCCTGAAGGGAACTACACCCTTCTTAACCTGCACCCGTCAGCTAACTGGGCTGAGCATCTGGGGCCTCAGAGCCTGTAGTGACCAGAGAACCCCTGGGGCTGGTTCTTGGCACAGCACTGCAGTTGGGATGGTAGGGTAGAGTCTCAGCTCAGGATATTTTGGCCTTAGACAATAGGAAATCCTAGTTTGGAGGGTGGAGAGTATGGAACAAAGTGGTCACCATGAACAGGCTCAGCTGTGCTAACCGTCTGCACTTCCTTCCAGTTCTCTGGTGCCTCCCACCCTCCTTCCTAACCTAGGGCCACTCCTGTTTCACAGGCTGGGAAGCTGACACCTGGTCCTCCTGCTCTTGGACTCACCAGCCAGGGCATAGTCCACAGGGTGCTCAGGGGTATCTGTGGAAGGAGGTGGGGAGAATGAGCTCACCTCTGTTTGCTCTCAATGAAAGGTGCTGGCCCTCCCAACCACCTACCATGACCCACAGCCCCATTCTGCCTCTAGAACTCCTGGACATTGGTGTGGTCATAAACGCTAGTGATCTGTGAGCACTGGTGACCAGGTAGTGCTGACCAGCCCTTTTCCACTCTGAAACCACAGGTCTTCCAACCGGGGAAGTAAATGGAGCTATCAGGGGTTGGTGGAGTCGCTGAGGGGGAAGGGGAATCATGGGTGTAGCAGCTTCAGGGACCTGGAAGGGAACGTGGTGACTGAGTCGTGGTCCCCCTTTCCTGGAGAAAGCTTGAAAGGTTTGCCAAGACAGAAGCCAAGTCTAGGAAGGGTTCCCTGTGGGTCAGGTTGAATTCAGGGCTCTGGGCTCCATACATCTAGTTCCCAACAAGAGAACGGGTATATTGCTTTAAGAGAGGTGTTGGCAAGTGGTGGCGATGATGTGTAAATGTGGTGTATTCTAGAGTGTCCAAGCTGGAAGGGGGCTTGAAAATGGAATTCAGAGGCCAGACGCTGGGTTTTGGAGGCTGAAACTACAGAAAGTACACTGTGTTCAAGGCCTGCCTTCACCAAAAGCCTAGCTGTGTGGCCTCAAGCAAATTGCTTCACATCTCCGGGCCTCAGTTTCCATATCTGCAAAATAGGAATCGTAATCCCAGTCTAACGCAGGGAATTGAGAGCCAAATGAGAAGGCTAGAAAGAGCCTCATTTATTAAGGGATTATTTTAATTATTTGAGGTGGGAAAACTGAGAACCAGAGAGGGCAAAAGCCTTGCCGGATGTCACACAGAGAGTCAGTGATAGAGCTGCAATTAGAACCCAGGACTCCTGTCCCTAGTTCATGGTAACTTTCCCCAGAGCTGGTGAATGAGTGTGGTGAGATGGGGTGAGTCTGTCGGTCCTGCTTTTACTCTCTGGACAGTGGACAGGATGCCGGGTGATGGGTGAAAAGGGAGAGGCTGGAGAAGAGAGGGAGCCCCAGTACACACCAAGGCTGAGATTAAAAAAAAAATGAAACCCGGAATTCCCCTCCCTCACCCCGCCCGCCCCACCCCTGAAGTCCGGGCTGCGAAGGGCCAAGTCCAAGTCCACCGCAGACCCAGATCAAGCAGCACAGGCTGCGGTCGGTCCGCGAGCCGCCAGGGGGCGCGCCTGCCATCCTGGTCAGAGCTCATGGCAGCGGCTGTCAGTCTAGCCACAAAGCAAGTGACGCCAGGGTGGGCGCGAGGAAGAAGCTACCCCGACCTGGAGAAAACAAAGGCAGATTAGGAAAGTGGACCCCAAAAATGAGGATGTGGAGAGATCGGCTGCCTTACCCATCCCTCCTTTCCAACACTAACGCACTGGTCTCCCCACCCCACCCTGTTAGGTGCCATGACCCACGTGTACAGAGGCTGCAGTTGTAAATGCGACGTCTTCTGGGGAGCCTGGTATCCGTAGGAGTCAAAGCCACCAATGAAGTCAACTGCGGAAAGTGAAGAGGCACATAATTAGGGAGGGGTCTGTTGGGGGCGTTATGGGAGACTGGGCCCTGAAAAGGAAGAATCTGAGGTGCAGATCCCATACAGGGCCTTAGGGGTGGGGCCTGAGGGATGGGATGAGTCCGTGGGGGCCAGGACTCCGAGAAGTTCTCCACCAGGAGAGGGCCAAGGCCCTAAGGGGATAGAGAGCCTAGAGGGTGGGGGATCCTTAAGGGAGTGGGCTCTTGGTGACAGGGCTCGAGCCACGTAAGGAGGTTAGACCTGCGGGGGAGTGGGGTCGGGGAAGGACTCTGGGAACACCTGTACCTGGCAGGGGCAGGCCTCACCGAGCCCCTCCACCAAAGGCAGGGCCTAAGAAGGGAGAGTAGGAGGCAGTACTAGGTCCGTGGACTGGGCACCTGGACGTTTAGGCCTCAGCCCCAAACGGAAAGGCTATGCAAATTCCACACACCCCTGCCGCCTCTTCTTCCCCACCGTGAGGGGCCAACCCAGGGCTCCCTACCGCCGAGGCGGCTCAGGCCCCTGTCCAGGGTGCTGAAGGCGCAGGACTGCGCGCGGCTAGGCTTCCCCACTTCCCTCGGGGCACCGCACACTCACAGCTGTCCTCCTCTTCCAGGAACACTTTGCTCACGTAGCAGGCGAACACGAAGCCAAACAGCTGGGGGAGGAAGGGAACAAGAAGAAGGAAGCTCTTCCTCCACCCCTTTCCTGGCCCTGCCCACCCTGACTGGAGGGGCGGTGTGTGCTAAGATGCAGGCAAACTCATAACAACTTCAAGTTAATGACTGGGCCTTAAAGTGAAACAAACTTTATTCCAGTCTCCCTCTGGGAGTTTGACTTTGAATAAGTAATTCTTTTACTTCTCCAAGCCTCAGTTTCCCCAGTTAGATCTGGGTAATACCTTACTGGCTTGTTAAGAGGAAAGAGGATTATGTGACTTTGCCTGTGTAAAGTGCCTAGGACAGGGCTGCTCCATCCCTTCTAAAAATGGGAACTATTACTATCTTATTGTATTCTCACAACTCCTTGAGGTTGATATTGTCATTTCTTTTTGTGTGTAAGGAAACAAGCTTGGAGAGGGCAAGTGACTTGTCCAATGTCACACAATGTCACACGGGTATATTGGAAATTTAAACTCAGGACTGACTCACGGTCTGATGCCTCATCCTATTCATTAACCTGCTCACTCCCTGAATGGAGGCTATGGCAGGAGTGAAGTAAGTACAGATATGGAAACAGAGGCAGGCTGGAAGACCTAGGTTCCACCCTTCTTAACTAAGGCTAAACAAAGGGGTTTGTGGACACCACTTCTGGGAGTGTTGTGAGGTGGGGGGACAGGAGGACTCACAGCCAGAAAGATCTGCAAGGCGCTGCTGAGGGCTTCAATGTAGGGATAGTCAAGCAGGCAACCAGTGACGGAGATGACATGATGGTCCTCCAGGGCCAGGCGGGAGTTCAGGACAGGTGTCACCAGACAGCCCGGCCCATTCTCCATCCACCAGGAGCGGTGCAGGGATGTGTTGAAGGTCATGATGAAGTCCCGGTCCTGGAGGCGGAGGGGCCTAGGATACTGAGCCCGGTGGGGGGGATCCTCCCCAAGTCCCAGGAGACTTTATATAAAGCCTTCTTCACATCTGAATTGCTGTAGCAGCCTCCTCTCCCCTGGCTTGATTTGTGAAGGGTTTGGGGGAGTCTGTATCTGCAAATCTACTTTTGGCCAGTAGGTGGCGCTTGAAGACCATGCATGCCTCGCTCTCCCATCTGCGATGGAAGAGGCTGGTGCTGACCCACAGAAGCCCTAGAATTTCAGGGCTGGAAATGACACTAACAGTGACCTAATACAATTTTTCAGCCATTGGTGAAATCCACAGCAAAGGCCTCTTCATGGCCCATTCAGACTCTCTACTGCTGTCCTTGTGTGTGACCCTGGGCAAACTTCTCACCTCTTTGGTCCTCAGTTTCCCCATTTGAAATGGAGAAGAGGCTGGCCTACATCAGATGTTGTTATCCATGGTGTGCATCCGTGTGTTCATCAATCTATTAACTCATACAGACTTCTAACAAACACTCACTTCCTGCTGACCAGGTGCCAAGCACTGAGGTGTGTGATTTCATTTATCCCCCTCAGCAACCACAGGAAATTGGAATTGTTCTTATCTGTACTTACTAGCTGAGGAACCTGAAGCTCAGAGAGGGTAAGTTACTTGCCCAGGGTCACACAGCTGGAAACTGTTAGAGATTTGAATCTAGTAGAGTCAAACTAAAGCCATTGCCCTCATTCATATATTTTGCCTTCTTCATATCTGAAAATAGAAGCTATGCCCTCTGGGTTTGCTCTTTTCCAAGCCAAATATTCCCACTTTCTTCGATATTTCTCCACATGACATGGTCTGTTCAATTTTCCCTCGAACAAACTCTACCTAATCTCATTCTCTTATGAAAAATATTGATTAGCAGTGGACTCAAATCTCTGTGCTCTAAGCAGTACAAAGTGTACAGAATTTTCACCTCCCTTGCACTGAACATGCGTGGAGCCTAAGAGTAGCTTTCTGGGTCACCACATACTGTTGGTTTCTACTGAACTTGTGATCAACTGGGACCCCAGCCCATCTTCACACAGATTGCTCTTCAGACGTATCTGTTTCATCATTTGTGTCTGAGAAAGGGCAGAGGAAGCCAGAAACAAAAATGTGGGGTGGGGGATGGGGGCACAGATTATTTGGGTGTGTAAAGGGAGGTTTCTTCAAGAGATGATACCCCAGATCCACACCACATGGGGCACCCTTGGGTGGGGGATGGGAAAGGTCAGGCTCTGCCCTCGGGCACTACCAGGCCTGAGGCTTACCTGGGACAGCTGTCCAACCTCCAGGTAGAAGCAGATGATAAACGCATTCCAGCCAACCCAGAGCACCAGCCAGGCTGCATACTGGGGAAAGCACAGGTGGGGTCAGGGTGAGGCCTGAGGGAGTGGGTTTGGGGTATGTCCATGGAGACAGAGCTCAGGGACAAGGGAGCAGAGGAAATTATGACAATACCTCACTCACGGAGCACTTTCTAGTTTACAAATCATTTTTATATCCATCCAGTCCTTACAATAGCTCTGCAGGGAAGGCACTGACTACCCTCTCTTCAGAGGTAACTAATTTAAGGCCTAGAGGGGATCTTTGCTCTCCGAGATCACACAGCTAGAAAGAAGTGGACCTAGCATTCAAACCCAAGTCCTTGGGTGGCTAATCCTATCCATTCTACAGTGAACGGTCACCAGACATGGCAAAGACCTGGAGAGGAGCTGGCTATTTCCACCAGTGGCCACTGCCTGGCAGACAGGGCTGTTTACATGGGTGCCTGGGCTTCCTGAGAACTGGAGAGAAGGGTTCTCTTATCTCTTTCAAGTGACAGAAAGCTCTGGAGGACCCTGTTCACTGGGCTTCTGGGAGCTGAGCCTGTGGGAGGTGGGGAGAAGCCCTAGAATGAGTGGGAGTGAACTCTGGTGGTAGCAGGACATTGTGTGTCATTGCTATTGTGGGTGTCAATCATTTATGTAGCAAATCCACTGAAAAGCCTTTTCCCTCAGGAGAGGTGTGTGAATAGGTCACCGAGGAAGAGCAGGGGACAAAGGTGAGCCTAGCTGATAACAGGAGTTTAACAGAGACTATCGAGAACCAGGGCTTGGAGAGGAAGCAAGAGAAAGGAGCCAGGGACACAACCCACTCCTGCAATGGGTGCGTAGGCACTGGCCTCCAAGCCACAGTAGCCGTTCTAGACCACATTTTTGATGAACACAATGGGACAAAAGCTAAGCCTTTCTGAAGCAACCTGAGAAACTAAACAAGACAAGGCTCTTTCCTCCCACTGGCTTTCTGAGACAGCGTGGTGATGTGGCAGGAGCCTCTGCTTCGGATCTGAAGCTCTAGTCCTGGCTCTGCCACTTGTTAGCTTTGTGATCTTAGGAAGCCTTTTAACTTTTCTGAACCTCATTTCCACATCTGGAAAATGGAGATGGTACACTATATCTAGCAGAGCTGTAGTAAAGACCTGATGGTGTACGAAACAGCAGTGTGCCAGGCACATGGTAGGCACTCACTAAATGATATATCTGGTTAATATTTAGATTTTTCCCTAGGAAGTCCTTTAGGAAAAATATCAACCTTGTCTCTGCTGATTGAAGAAACATTGGGATTGGGGCATTCACACCACTAGCCAGGCTGGAGGCAAGACAGAGCTGGGGTCTGGGTACCCGGGAGGGGTGGGGTGGGGCAGTTCTGGTTGGAAGGAGAATGGGTGAGGGGTGAGGAGAAGGGGTTGTTGGAAGAGGGCCAAGTGGGCCATACCAGAATGAGGTACCGGGAGCGGTACTGCACCGTGCCAAAGATGCCCAGGATGACCGCCATGATGTGCAGGAAGTTGGCTAGGATAGGAGCCCATTGGTAGCCCAGGAAGTCAAAGATCTGCCGCTCCAGTGCAGCCACCTGTGGGAAAGAGCAGACTGAGGCCACTGTCACCCCCTAAAAGGGAAGGACAGGGACTCTTCCTTGACCTTATAGAGGAGGCGATACCGGTTACCATGGTGATGAGGCACCATGACCTGATTGTGCACAATTCTCAGAGCCATCCCAGCCCCGCGGTACCAAAGGGATATGGGAAGTGGGGGCAAATCTGTGTGAGGGAGGAGGCACTGAGCCCAGATCATCACTTTGGGGTGCGCTGAAGGGAGATGGGAACCAGGGTTCAGAACACTGCCTCCCTACCAGCTCGAGCTCTTACACCTTGCCCATGTGGGGCTCTCAGTTGGTGGAGCCAGAATCCAGATCGCTTTTCCCAGACCTGGCCAAAGGCTGAGTCCTGGCTCTGGAGGGCCCAGGGAAGCCTCTAAGCCTGAGTCACCTCTTCCAAGGTCCCCTATCCGAGATCGCCCTGGCCTATGGGATCCATGGGCCACAGAGAAAGGGATTTTTTTTCACTCCCCATCCCCAAGGGAGCTGTAGTAGATTGCAAAATTGGTCTCAATTCTTCCTTTCTCTGTTTTCATGCTCTTTGGTGTGCCCTCAGACACTAACTCTGTGCTGGGTCATGTGACTGGCTTTGCCAACGAAACTTCAGCAAACTCGATGCAAGTGAAGGCTTGAAAAATGCTTGTGAACTGGAGTTTGCCCACTTGCTATACTTGTAACACAGAGAATATCTTGTAAAAGAGTCTAAGCTGACCTGCCGGAGGATGAGAGGCCATATGGAGGGGCACTGAGGCACCCCAGCTGACAGCTCCTCAACCATCAGAATGAGGTTGAGTAGATCATTCAGACGCTAGCCATAGACCATAGACACATGGCCCAGACCAGAAGAATCTCCTAGCTGACCCACAGAATCATGGGCTAAATAAAAGTGTCCTTTCAAACCATGATGATTTGGAATAATTTGTTATGCAGCAAACGTTAACTGATATAGCATGCAATCAACACTCTCTTTCCAGCAGCCCCCGGTTCCATCTTTCAGCTGATACTCTTAGGAAGAAAGGTGCCAAAGACACTTATTGGTATAATATCCCTTCCTCTGGTGACAGAACCTATCTCTTTGTTTTGGAAGCTGCCTCCCAGGCACTCAGTCCATGGGAGGCACAGGGTGGGGATGAGACTACTTTTAATTTCCATGGTGGGCTTGTGACCCAGGCCTAACCAAATAATCCACACACGGTGATCTGTTCGGGAGTGGGCGCTCACCCTGTGCCCTGTTCCTGAGAGTTGCCAAAGCTAAGGGACAGAGAGAGAGTGAGGGAGGAAGATAAAAAAAGCAAGGAGAATGCCTTGTTACATCATTTTAGGTCTAGCCGTGCCTAAAACAAATTTCTCCTCCTTGTACTTGTGATTTCTGTCACTTGCAACCAAGAGTCCTGACTAAAATAGAAGGGGGAGACAAGGGTCTGGCTGGGGAGGGAGAGGGAAGATTCTGAAAAAGTGAGAAGATCCCAGAAGCCTTGTTCTTAGCAGGGAGGCAGGAGGAGGTGGAGCTGATGCTATCACACAGATGGCAAGGCTGGGCAGAGACCCAGGAAGCTGCAGGCCCAACCCTGGCACCCACCCACCTGGCGCCGGCCTGCCTCTTGTGGTGACTCCCCTCCCAGGGCCCTATAAAGAGCTTTCCAAGTTCATCTCTCACTGGATATGCCTTGGTAGAAGGGCAAAGCTGAGAACATTATCTTATTTTGAAGGAGATCATGAGTCTCAGAGAGGGGAAGTGACTTGCCCAAGGTCACACAGCAGGTTAGTGGCAGAACCAGGCAACCATCCTGGCTTTCTCTGCCACCTGTCCCATCTTGGCACCAACACACAACCTTTCCCAGTTGGCGCTGGCCTGGGAGTGTGGTTCTAGCTGAAGGTCTGACACTGATTCTTGAGTGACCTTAAGTAGGCCACCTCCTGCTGGGTCTTAGGTTTCTCTTCTATATATAGAGGCTGCTGGACTAACTGACCTCTAAGGGCCCTTTGGTTTTGACTTCAATGGCCTGCTGACCTTGGGGGAGAAACTCCCCAGGCTTTTCCCCACCCCTCCCCCCCAAAGCTCCTGCCCCACTTCATTTTTCTCTTTTCCATACTGACTCTGCTAGGCCTTAGGGAGCCCTGGTGGTCTGGAGTCCAGCTTGATGATCTCAACTCTTCTGGTACCTGGTCCTGGCAAGGAGGTTACCACCAGAAGACACAGGGCTGTGACAGAGTTGCCCAGGCTCATAGTGTATCTGGGAAGACACCCTGCCTGGATATGCCTGTCTATAAAATGAGACAGTATTTCCACCTCCACCCTGGCCCCTGCTCAAAACCCCTCTGTGTTCTCGGGGACTTTGTTGATAGAGTGAGCAGCATGGGACAGTTAACCGAAAAGCTTTGGAGTCACTAAAACTCACGTTCAAATTGCAGCTCTGCTGTGTGACTTAGGGCAAGTTACTTTCTCTCCCTGAGCCTATTTCCTCAACTATAAATAAGGAAGACAATCCCTCCCCTGAGAAGTGGTTGTAAGGATATGGAGACGTCATATAAACTAACAGACAATTAAACTTAATACATGGTGGTTAATTAGTAGAAGCCTTAATAGTCGAAGCCTCTTAGTTTGGCATTGAAGGCTTGCTAGGGTCTAGCTCAGTCCTTTATTCCAGGTCATCTCTTGCCCCAAGAAGCTGAAATAAAAGTTGAAGTCCCATCTTCAGTTCCCTTTTCCTGTATCTCAGTTCTCCGTGGTCTTCAAAATACAGCACAATTCCCTCCTTTTGTAGGAAGACCTCATGACTGGCCCAAAGGGGTCTGTCTCTCTTTCCGCTAAATAAGGAACAAAGGCTGTTCTTGTCACCCTCTCGATTCCTCCATCCTCACATCCAACAGGCACTCAGTCATTCATCTACACCCACCCGCATCCACGTATCTATCCTTCCAACATCTGACATGCCAGGCGCCCTCTGTTAGTCACAGAACATTCAGTCTGTGTCACGCCCTGTGCTGGCCCTGGGATGCAGACGTGACTAAGCTGTGGTCCCTGCTCTTTGGGATCTCAGAGTCTAGTAGAGGAGATGGATGGAAAATCAGACAGTTACAAACCAGTGTAGTCAGTGCTATAGCCTAGGCCTGAATGAAGCCGTCTCTCCCTCCAATGGTGAGTGCAGAGATAGATTTAAATATATATATGTATATATATATATACTTTTTAAATTGAGATTCAGTGTCTTATAAATACTCAAATATTTCAATATTCCAAAACCGCTTCTTGTGCAGCAGTGACATGCAGCTAATTAACAAATACAGATAAGAACAAAAAGAGGAGGAATATCTTCCCCGCCTGGCTGCGCCAGCTTAGAAACAATATCTGAGGGCTGCGGTGATTGCAAATCTTAACTGGCCTCCGTGAGTCTTTTTCATTTTGATGGGAGGAAATATGTGGACACAACAGAAACCTGCTCCTTTGCAAAAATTTCAAGTGCACGTGCATCGAGGAAAAAAATCGACTTTCGGGATATCTTCACTTGGTCAGCCTGCAAGCCAGGTCAAGCTAGCTTGAGTCTCTCTCCTAAGTTGTCCAGTATAGAAGCGTCTGTGGGCAACTGATGTAGCCTCCTTCCCGGTCTCCTGGCAGAGGGAGGCTGGCCACCACCCTGTCAAGTGCTTTCTCTAAAATACAAATCTGGTCCAGTCACTGTCATCAAAGCAGCCCAGAGAGCTTGGAGTAATCCCTACAGCCTCTGCCAAAGTTCTTTCTTCTTTCTTTAATTCAGATATTTATATAAATACCCAAATACCTCAGGTCCTTCCCTGAGGGGGTCCCTCCATCCTTTATATGTTGCACACGGGGTCTTACTTTCTCTACAGTCTTCTAGTGACTGTTTCTCTTCTCTCATCCCATCCTCCATCCTCACATCCACGTACCTATCCTCCCAACATCCAGGCCCAACGCTGGAGCTGGTATCCTCTGGGGTCCTTGAGCTGCTTGCAGAACTGTACAACCCTGTGGCTTTGCCACCCTCTTCCACTGCTGTCCTCCTCATCCACTGGCTGCTGGGTCTTGCCCATTCTTTGAAAGCAAGTTTCATCCCTGCATCATCCTGGTTGACTTTGACATTTGGGGCCACTCTATCCAGCACCCCAACCTCTCAGTCTCTCACACTCCTCCCCCATGACCGTCCCTTCTATTCTTCCTCATCTATCACCACCCCTTAGGCTATGTCATCACCTGTAACTGCTCTGCCTCCAAAGTCACCATTTTGACAACCCCACTCGGAGCATCCCAGCTGGCTTCCCAACACCCTTCACGATGATGAACCTAGTCTGGTGCATCAGGCCCCCAGCCCCGAGCCCTCTACTCTCTCCCATTACGTGGTTCTTCGCATCCTGACTCATGGTCTGCTGGGATCGCACAACCCCTCATGTCAGCATCCGCTTTGCCTGCAATCCAAACTCTCACACTCCTCTGTGTCAAGAAAAGCTCACACCTGATACACCCAGTAAATAGTTTTCTCAGTGCTTGCAAAGCAACCAAGTGCTGCTGGAGGAAAGCACTCCACCAGGCAGACTGGTCCACTGCAGACCTGGCATCGTGGACTTCAAGAGGTACCCTGATGCTGTGCCACAACCCGAATAGGCTTCTCTGGGAAACTCACTCCCCCTGATGACTATTTCAGATCTCACTGTCCTCTACCCTCCTAGGACCCCTCCACCCTCGCTCTCTGGGAGGACCTGGCCTCCCTTTCCCCAACCTGCTATATTTGAGGCACTGACCCTCCTCCCACCCAAGGCCAATGCCTCCTCCTGCACGCTGAACCCCATCTTTTCCTGTCTTCTCAGGAGACCACACCATCCATGGTTCCTTCTCTCTTGTAAACCCACCCTCTCCCCTGCCCAGAATCTTTCTAACTGGCTCTGAAACATGCTCAAGCCCCTCTTGTTAAAAAAAAAAGGCCCCCCTGCTCTGCTCCAGCTAATGCCTTATCTATCTCAATGCTTATATCCAAAACTGTTCAAGGTCTCCACAGCCTCCTGGCCACTAGCGCCTCTGCTCACCTGCTACCACAATTTGGTCCAGTGGTTAGAAGCAGAGCCTGGGTTAGAATCCTGGTGCCACTGGTCTTTATACAACTCTGTTAAGGCGAGTCACTTAACCTGCCCGTGCCTCAGTTTTCTTGCCAACAAAATGGGTATGATTCACAATTCCTCCCTCATATGGTTGTGAGGAGAATATTAAAATTATATTCCATTGCAGGACTCCCTGCCTTGCCCCTTGCTTTATTTTTCCATGGCACTTATCCTCGACTCACACACTACTCATTCCTCACTTACTGTCTGTCTCCTGCATTGGAGGGCAAACTCCACAAGAGCAGGGATTTCTGCCTGAGAGGTTCATTGCTGTATTTTTAGTGGCAAGGGCTGTGCCTGGCACACCGAAGATGCTAAAGTTAAACTCATTCTCCGCGCTCCCTGGCCACTCCCCTGGTTCCGTGCAGCCCACTCTCCCACGCGCTCAGGCCCCTAAATATCAGAGTACTTCGAGGCGATATGCAGCCCTTCTCCACGCTCCACTTGTCTCAGCAAACACAGGCCCACCAGAGCTTCAGTGACTACCTGCTCATGTCTCAGGCTTTAGCCCCTATATAACCCGCTACTCATTGCATGGCTCATCATGAACTTAATATGCCTAAACCCAGTCTACTTCCAGTGTTTTGGGGTCTTATGATGTGGCCAGCTACATGAGTTGGAAAGCTAAACTTTAGGTCCTGGTCTCCCTTCTGCTCCCTCACCTCCATCCCTAGCCTGTCATCAAGTCCTGGCTCTCTGATCTTCTGAATCTCTCACATCTGGGCACTTTTCTCCCTCCACTGTCCTCTCTCACCTGGCCATTGCAATACCGGTATCCCCACCACCCCACCTACAGCTAACTAGGCCCTCTCTTTCCAGAGTGAAGCCTCTGGGAGGCTCCCCTGCTGCCCCTCCCCTTGGCCTTAACTCCCCACCCCCACCCTAATTATTTATTTATCGGGTAGCTGCCAGCTGAGGGGGATGCAGTTGCCATGGGAACCTTCAGCCCGAGTCAGGCTGCTTCTGTTCTCAGTAGGAGGCTCTTGTCTCTGTCTAGCCAACCTCAGGAGCCCAACACTAGGTGGGGGGGGGGGGGAAATAGGGGCAAGAGATGAATAATAGATGGGCCCACCCCAGGAAGCTGGCTAGGGGAGAGGGTAGGGAGGGGCCTGGACTTAGGGCCATAGAACCCATAAGAAGTCTCTTGTGCCCAAGCCCTTGCCAGCTAATTCGGCAAGTCAACTACTTTCCCGGCCAAAATTCCATCCTTGTTACCCAGGAGTTAGACACAGAAGTCAGGCTGTCTGGGGAATGACGAGGGAGGGGTCCCTGAAGTTTTAGGAGAATGGTTTGGTCCAGCCTGATACTGTCTCTTACTGACTTTAGTTCACAGAGGGCGGAGTTGGGAAGAGCTCCCAATTTGGGGTCCAACCCCAGCTCAGTCCTGGTGTGACCTCGAGAGTTACTCACCCGCTCTGAGCCTAGGAAAATACCCTCAGGATTCAGACAGTGCATGTAAAAGCTCTCAGCCTGGTGCCTGGCACACTCTCGGTGTTCAATATACGGCAACAGCCTTTGCTTCATCCTCAAACTCCAGTTCCCCTCTTCCCAATGGATTTCTGAGGCAGCTGACAAAATTAAAGTCGACTCAGGCCCTCATCCGTGAAATGAGGGAGTGGGATTGAAGCCACAGCCAGCAGAGCTGGAAGGACCCCTGGAGAGCTGCTGGTCCAACCCCCTCATTAGGGAGGTGAACAAACCGACAGCAGAGATGACAGCAGAGACGGGGCAGTGACTTGTCTAAGGGGAAGGTCTCAATCTCCCTGAGCTCCGCTCCCATCTCCAGGGTCCATCTGGGGTCAATGCCATTTGAGCATGAGTTGAAATAAATACCCAATGGAGATTAAAAGGAGTACAGTCACAGAGACCCACTAGTCTTTGTCAGGATCAGGGAAGAAGGGCCTCGTAAGGACTCAATTCACTGAACAAATATTTCTTGAGCACTTACTATGTTCCGGGCCTTGTGCAGGGTATATGGCGATGAACAAGCTGGTGTGGCTCCTACCTCAGAGAACGCAAGTCTAGAGACAGATACCATAGTTCTCTGGGAGCTGATGATAGGTCTTCTCTGCCAGGTTTCCCCACTGTGTATAGTGACCTGTGGGGACTTCTTCCTACCCCACTACACACACACACACACACACACACACACACACACACACACACGCACACCCTTTCCTTTCCAGGGCTCCCATAGCCCTTCTGCCTCTCTCTGTTTCAGCCTGGATCCCACTGGAAAATGGCCAAAGCTGTAAGTGTTAAGTGAAAAAAACAAGCTGCAGAACAATATGACTCCATTTGTGTAAAAGCAAAAAGCCAGAGACGGGGGTAGGGAGAGAGAGTGGGAGGAAAAGTGTGTTACTGTAAATGCAGAATCAAGAACCAGGGAAACACAACAAATGGTTATGAGTTCTCTTTAGGGAGTAGGAACAGGGAGACAGGAAGACTTTTAAATATACACACTTGCGTATTTCTAGAATTTTTTATGACAAAGTTATATTTTTTGAAAAAATGTTTTTAAACGTTGATTCATCGCTTAGACCATGTTAAAGAGGTAGTGGAGTGGCTCAGAGGTTCAGAGGTCTCCTTCCCTGATGCGAATGTGCTGTAGGACCCTGGGCTGGTTTCCTCCTCTGGGCCTCAGTGTTCTCATCTGTACCATGGAGCCGTCTGTAGCTCCCTATCACTCTCTAGGCCTGATGTCGCTGCAGCCTGCCTGCCTGCAGGGGGACTGGCCTTGGAGTCCTGTGACCTCTGCTGAGAGCCAAATGGCCCTTTCCCTCAGAAGCTGGTTCTGTGGGCCCCTCATACAGCCTGTCCCCAGGTTCTGCCTGGATCATCACAGCCCTGCTTCCCCTCCCTGACTATACCCAAACTATTACCACCCTCCAGGTTCTACCAGCCAAGGGTGCCCTCTCCCCACAGCCCTAGTGCAGCCACCTCAACATGAAGGTTCCCTTTTTACAGAGGGGGCTCAAAGCAGTCACCTGAGTCTCCTGAAGTCACTTAGACAGGAAGTGACTGAACCAAGATCTGAGTCCTTATCTCTACACCCACTGCTCTTCCCACCCACCAGCCATCTCTCCAGAGACAAGGGTATAGGAAGGGACAGAGCGGAGGTGGGGCACAGTCTGCTCTGGATCAAAGGGCCTCTCATGAGTCACCCAGCCTGGCCTCCAGTGGGCAGCGATGTAACAACTAACATTTATTAATCCCCTATTAGTGTCAGACACTATTCTGAGCACTTCACATCTGTTCATTCGTTTATTCTACAAACAGTTCTCAAGTGCCTTTTGTGTGCTAAGGCACTTGCTGAGAACTCAGTGGTGAAAAGAGACGATCCAGCTCCTGTCTTCATGGATGACAGTCCTGTCTGTTCCTTCCTTCGTGCAGGTACCAGGACACCTACCTGCCCCAGCCCAGACAGCAGGGGAAGAGGGAAGAGGGTCAGGAAGAGGGGAAATTCTTTCCCATTAGAAAATAAAATTCTCCCAGGATATTAATACCCTCTCTCAATGGGTCTTAGAACTGTAGGATCATTTATTGAGCACCGACTGTACATTATCCTTCACACTCATGTCACCTCTCTTAATCCTACCCCCATCGATAGATAAGGAAACTGAAGTGAAGGGGCTTACCCAAGGACACGTGCAAGAGCTGAGGCTCCAACAAGTTTGGGGCCAAGCCCTCACTCTTCTCTACTTCATGGCTCCCTGAGATTTGTTCCCAAGCCTGTTCGCATGCCCTGGCATTTGAGAATCTCACCCCTTACAGTCCTGCTGGAGGGAGCCTTCTCCTCTTGAGGGATAATCTCTCTTCCCCACCCCATCCTACTCCCTCTTTATCAAGACAGCTCTCCATGCCCCCAAGCCCCTAAACTGCCATCTGTCTGCCCTCACACTCTCCTGCTCTGGCCCAGCCCTCATCTTCTGTAGGGCCTGGGGAACCAGAGAGCAGCTGGTCACCACCTTCTGGGTAATTAGCCCTTGGAGACCAGCTTGGAGATGTTAGGGAGGCCCAGGACTATCTGGCCAGCCCTGGTCCTGTCAGAAGCCACTTGGGCTTGGCCTCGGTCTCCATGGCAACCCCACCCCAGTGACTGCTGACCCATCCCCAGCTAGGGGCCTCCTCAGGCCCCTTCTGGGCAGATCTATCCCACTTCACCTCTGAGCTGGCAGCTCCATTAGAACTGAGGGGCTTGGTAGTGGTTAATTAGCATACATCTACATTAATTTGCATAAACCCTGGGCTTAGCAGCCCAGGGTAATACCAAGGTCAGTCAGTCTAAAATCAAAGGGTCCCTCCATCTCTTGGGGCCTATCTCCTCATCCACCATCTGGTCCAAACCCACAGCGAGAGGCAGTGTGAGCTGTGAAGAGAAGGGCCTTCAGGCCAGTGACCGACTCAGCCCCCTCCTCCGTAGAATGAAGACAGATGCCTACTTCTCATAGGTGTTCAGAAGACCAATAAGTCGTCGCAATCATTCCCAAGCCGAGGTCCTGCCCTGTCCCCTCCCATCCCCAATCTCCACTCCTGAAGCTCCTTGCTTTCTGCTCGTGGGGAAGGCCCCTCTAACAGGCCCAGAAAAGCCCACAGGAGCCCGGGAGAATCTGCTCCTCAATGTGGTGCTATTGTGCCAGCTCCTCCCACCAGGCCCTTCACTTCTAATTTCTGGGTTCTGGCAGGAAGTGGATTGGAAGCTGGAGGCTACCAGCTTTGGCCTTTCATCGGCACCTCTGGGCATTGTGCTGGTGCATTGCTGGGGGGCAGAGGGTATCTGACCTGGCTCTGGCCCCCTGCACCACCCACTCCTTTGGAAAACCATGAGAGGCAGTTCAGGGTAATGGGGCAGAGGGAGCGCTTGGAGTCAGAATGCTTGGGTTCACCATCCACATGTGCCTCGAGACACAATAGAGATAACAGTCTTCACAATTCCTGGAGTTGGTATGAAAATTAAATGATAATGTATGTCAGGTACTGATAAAGTAAACATTCCATGAATGTTAACTATCACCATTAAAATAATGACAGTAATGAGAAAAAAACCTGAAATCACCTGGAGGGTCAAGGAAGGGTTTACAGAGGTGGCGATATTGAAATATGGCCATGAACTGACGAATAATGAAATAATAATGAAACACTGGAAACACTCTGGCCACCCCTCAGGGCACACAGTAGATTATGGCACCCCCACATGGTGGGACACAACGCAGCCATTACAATGGGATGTGGAAAGAGGGCCAAGCTGTGCAGTGTAAACAGGCAGGCTGCAGAGCCACGGAGTACTATGATCCTATTTTTGAACAAAAGAAAGAAGAAAAAGAATCACCAAACTCTTAACTCTAGAGAGTGGATTAGGGGGGTAGTCCTTGAGAGTCAACCAGAGATATTTCTGTAAGATTTTATACTCAGGGGCAATACTTTTATAAGAAAACAAAATAAAAAAGAAATTAATTGGGGACAAATGAGTATGGGCAAAAAAACACACACAAAAAACTCCTGAGATGTGGGAGGCCAACAGTCCCAGTTTGCTTGGGACTGTGCAGTTTCTCTAGTGTATTCAAAGGATAAAACCCAAAAGTCCAGGGCACTCTGGGACAAGTTGGTCGTCCCGCCCCAGACGTGGGAGGGTATGGACAACTTGGGGGCCTGGGGGTGGCTCTAGATGGATGAAGTGAGAGGTGGCAGGGTGGGCAAGACCTGCAATTGGGCCTCAGACCCAGAGCTTTATCCCACTGGCCCCTAGGGTTGAGCAGATGGATGTGGAAGCTGGGTGCTTCGGGCACAGTTCTCTAGCTGGGAGAGAAGGACGGGCTGGAGGTGGGTGATAAGGTGGAAAGGCTGAGCCTTCCTTGGATGGCTGAGAGCAGGGCCCAGAATCCCTCTCCATGCTCGGGGTCACACTCCTCTAGGACCACCACCTTCATAATGATGTCCACTCTACGTCTGCCTGTGTCTCCATGTCCAAGTTGTTGTGCATCCCCAGTCCTAGGCTTCAGAGGCTGAGACCCCCAGCAGGCTCTGGAGTGGCAGCGAAGGCCTGGGAAGAGGGTACCCCCGCCCCCAAAGAGGAGCACTTCAGACAGGGATGGAGGGGAAGACAACCCAGGCGGAGAAAACCCAGCAAAAGCCAGGCTCTCCCAGGAGATGCCGGCTGCAGACAAATGGACATTTGGATAAATATAAAGGTGATTAATCCGATCCCCCCATTAAGTACAATGAAACGACACCATATAATTAAGCCAAAAAACTCATGGCGGAAAACCCATTAATGGAATAGGCACTTAGGCAGGGAGAATTAATTAAGGAGGCAGTGTGAAAGTTTCAAGAGTGGTTATAACAATGGAGGGAGAGTGGAAAAGACCAGAAGGTAGACAAAAATAATCAGTGTTAACATCTGCCCAGCACGGGACTGAGGTCTGAGCAGTTACCAGCTCAGGCTCTGGGAGTCAGGCAGCCCTGGGATGGAGGCCCAGCTCTCGCTTACAAGCTGTGGGATCTGGGAAACTTCCTGGAGCCTCAGTTTCCTCAACTATAAAATAGGAATACTACTAATAATAATATCTGGGGTTGTGTGAGGGTTCGATGAGGTAATGTGGGTAAAGAACTTTGCATATAGTAAATGCTCAGTAAATTATCATTAACTGGACAAGTCACTTTCCCTCTCTGGATCTTAATTTCTCACTAGCAAAAATGGGATGATAACGTCCTGTATTCTTCACAGAGAAATTGAAGGATCAAATAAGATCACAACGATGAAAGCAATGTATATAGTCTAATGTGCTTTTTAAACTGAAAAGTACTGTGCCCACATCTGCCATTATTAGCATAATTATTAAGTCCTTGGTCTCATATCAAGGTCAGATTCTGCTGCTTGTTTCCTGAGAAGCTGTACAGTGTAGTGGTTAAAAGTGTGACCTAGGAGCAAGACTGTCTGGGTTTGAATTATACCGTTAACACTTATTAGCTGTGTGACCTTCAGCAAGTCACTTAACTTCTCTGTGCTTTAATGTCTCTGTCTGTAAAATGGGGATAATGATAATAGGACCTATCTCATGGGGTTGTCATGAAGCCTAAATGAGGGAATATGTGTAAAATGCTCAGAACACTGCCTGGCCTAGAGCCACGGGTAAAAAGCCACGTTAGCTGTGATAATTGTTACCCACAGTGAAGATTCTGGACCCGGGTCCCCCATATGTTCTGAAGGAGAGAAAACCACAGTTGTCCTGGTGTGCGAGGCCCCTTCAAGGCCAGGTAGCGTTTTCCCCACCCACCCCATCTGGTCTGGCAGCTGCCTGGCCCCTCTTGGCCCCTTGCTCCATCCTTGCTCTCCTCATTCACCCACCAAGCAAGCATTCATTCTGACTCCACGCCAGACTTGCGCTGGCTGCACAGATGACAGTGTTGTACAAGCCCAGAGAGCAAGGATTTGACTTCGGAGACTTTCATCGAGCCTGCCCTGTACACAGTGCCTTATGCCCATTTCACTTACTCAGCTCTTTGAGTGGTGTTATTTCCATACGTAGAATGGAGGCCCAGGGAGCAAAGTAACAGACCCCAGCTTGCACAGCAGGTACGAGGCAGAGGCAGGATTCAAAGAGACCTGTGGGCTCTGAAGCCTGCCCACAACCATCGCAGATTTCCCCACTAATTCTTCTGGTCCATGAATGGCTGCTGGGCCCTCAGAGCATCCCCACCATGGCCGTGACTCTCTCACTGATGAAACTAGCAACCCTCCCAAGGGATCCATTAGTGCCACCAATGACGCTGAGATGTGTTCTGCTCAAATCCATCGTTTACTAGCCATGTGACCTTCGGCAAGTATCTAAATCCCCCTAAGCCTCAGTTTCCTCATCTATAAAAAGGAAAAGATCAAAACCTACCTTTCGGAGTTGATATTAAAGATGCAGAGCATGGCACTTGGCACAGAAGTGACATCTGATAACTGCCATTCTTTCATCAACTCTGAGCCCAATCCTTCTCCCCACTCCCCATCCTTGCTCCTGGAGATTTGTGTTCTGACTTAGCTCAGCTCTGCTGAAGCTTTCTCATTCCCGGCTTCCTTCGGGGAAGCTTTCTTTCATTCTTTCTGGAGGCATTTCGTCCTTGCTAATGAGACAAAACAGAGAGAGCTCTTCCTGCAGCCCTTTTGCTATCTCCTCAAGCAAGGTGACCTGCCCGCCTTCACAGCAACCCAGAAACCTCCTGTGTAAGTGCACAGTTTGCTGGGCCTCAGGGCCCCCTCAAAAAGTTCCCTTGAAGCTGACCCGGGACTCCCTCATACCGGGCCAGCCCAGCTGGACTGGCCTTTGAGAGCAGTCAGGCCTTGCCTGCAGCAGAAGCAGTCCAATGGGATAGCAGACGAGATGCTGCCGTAGCAAACCCTCCTCACTTTCCATGCCTCCTCCCGACACTGGCTTTTCCTTGCTGGGCTCTGGCGTGGGTCTGGGATAGTGGGTCTGACTCAGAATTTTGTTGTTGAGACCTTTTAGGGCCTCCATTTCCTCATCTGTAAAATGGGGACTATAATCCCTACTCTACTTGTCTCCTGGGTTGGTGGTAGATCCAATGGGATAACTGACATTGGGGAATCATCAAGCTCTCCTTTACAGAGGAGACCCCAGGATTCATACTTCCTCTTCCAACTAGGCCAAGAGAAGCAGCACAGCAAAGTCCAGGCCCCATCTCCTTCCCACCTGAGCATCCCCAACAGCAAAGTCCAGGAAGTCAGCTGCAAAAGAGGACTCTTCTGGGAATCTATTTTATCTTCAAAGAACATGTATCCAAAATTCTACTCTGAAATAGAGCCTCCTCTTTAGTTCATTTTCCCCCAAATCAGGATAGAATCGATGCTCTGTAGAGATGCATGACATCTTTATCCTGTGGCTTAATGTCCTCCTCCCCTCAACCTGGCAGGTACAAGAACTGCAATATTAGAAGCCACCAGAAAGGGTGTGAATACCACCTCTACCATTTATCCACAGACCACATGGCTAGTAAGTCACTCAGCATGGCTGAGACTGTTTACTCCTCTGAAATGGGGATAATTTATACTAGAATCCAAGTCTGTGGCTCAAGGCCAGGGTAAGGCTGAGAGGAGTAGGTGAGGAGAATGGGTCAAAGCCTGAGGTCAGGGACATGGACAGCCGGAGACACTGTAGGAGGGTCTTGAGAAGACTAGCTCTATCGGCCATGATTAGACCTATATTCGCACCTCACTTATTGAATGTCAATCACAATACTAGACGTTGGAGATACAGTGGCAAGCCAATGGAAAAGAGACACAGCTCCTTTCATGAAATAAACACTCAAAAAATTGGGAACAGAAAGGAACTTTCTCAACCTGGTAAAGGGCACGTACGAAAAACCTACAGCTAACAATACACTTCATGGCGAAAGACTGAAGTGTTCCCCTAAATTCAAGAACAAGACAAGAATGTCCACTCCCCTCACTTCTGTTCAACACTGGATTGAAGGTTTTAGTCAGGACAATTAGGCAAGAAAAAGAAATCAAACTCATCTGGATTAGAAAGGAAGAAGTAAAACTAGCTCTATTTGCGGATGACATGATCTTGAATACAGAAAAACCTAAAGAATCCACCAAAAACTCAGAGTTACTAAATTAGATCAGCAAGGTTGCAAGATCCAAGATCAGTATACAAAAATCAGTTGTATTTCTATATACTAACAATGAACAATCCAAACTCAGATCAAGAAAACAATTCCATTTATGATGACATCAAAAAGAATAAAGTACTTAGGTTCAAGACTCCTATTCTGAAAACTATAAAATACTGTTGAAAGAAATTAAATAAATGGAAAGATATCTAGTGTTCATGCATTGGAAGACTTAATATTGTTAAGATGGCAATACTCTCGATATGATCTACAGATTCAATGCAACCTCTGTCAAAATTCCAACTACCTTTTTGCATAAATGAATAAAGTGGTCCTAAAATTCACATGGAAGTGCAAGGGACCTAGAATAGCCAAAATAATCTTGAAAAAGAACAAAGTTGGAGGACTTACACTTTTTGATTTCAAAACTTATAATAACACTACATTAAGACAGTGTGGTATTGACACATAAGGTTAGACATATAGATCAGTGGAATAGAATTGGGAATCTAAAACTCATACATTTAAAGCTAACTGATTTTCAACAAGGGAGCCAAGATCATTCAATAGAGAAAGCATAGTCTTTTCAACAAATTGTGCTAAAACACCTCGATATCTATATGAAAATAATAAAGTTGGACTTCTATCTCATACCAAATACAAAAACTAACTCAAAATAGATCACAAATCTAAATGTAAAGGCTAAAAGTATAAAACTCTCAGAAGGGACCAATGGTGTAAATGTGAGTGACTTTGGAATAGGGATGTCTTAGATGTGACACCAAAAGCACAAGTAGCCAAAGAAAAAACAGATAAATTGGACATCATCAAAATAGAAAACTTCTGAACATCAAAGGATATTATCAAGAAAATGATTAGTCAACCCACAGTATAGGAAAAAGTATTTCAAGTTACAGATGTGATAAATGTCCTGAATTCAGAATATGTAAGAACTCCTACCATTCAATGATTAAATGATAAATAACCCTATTAAAAAAAATGGGCAAAGAGTATGAACAGAAATTTCTCCAAAGATAAAAAAGTGGTCAATAAACACATGAAAAGATGTTCAACATCATTAGTCGTTAGGGAAACACAAATCAAAACCACAATAACACTTTACACCCACAAGGGTAGCTAAAAATAGAAAACACACATAATGACAAGTTTATTCACAGCAGCCAAAACGTGGAAACAACCCAAACGTTCATCAACTGGTTAATGGTTAAAATTGTGATACGTCCATACATCGAATATTATTCAGCCATAAAAAGGAATGACATGCTGATACATGCTACATGGATGAACCGTAAAAACATTATGCTAAGTGAAAGAAGCGAGTCATAAAGGACCACATATTGTAAGATTTTACTTATATGAATGTCCAGAATAGGCAAATCTAGAGACACAGGAAGTAGATTGGTGGTAGCCAAGGGCTGGCAGGAAGGGAAATGGGGAATGACTGCTAATGGGTTTGAGGTTTCTTTATTCGAGGGGTGGGTGAAATGTTCTAGAGTTAGACCGTGGTTGCTCAACTCTGTGAACATACTAAAAAAATCACCTAAGTATACACTAAAATGGCAAAATTTTATGGTATGTGAATTATACCTCAAAAAAAACACCAAAAAAAACAAAAGAGGAGGAGAAATAGCAGCCTAGACACAGCCCTTGCCCTCATGGAGCTTACATTCAGTGGGGGTTGAGGGAAAGGGAACCACACACACAGATACACAAACACACACACACACACATACAGAGCAAAATTACTGTTGCGCTAAGTGCTCTGAAGGAGGGGGTGCCAAGAATGAGAACTATGATGGGAGTGGTCAAAGACTTCCTGAAGGAAGTGATCTAAAGAAAGAGGGGTTACCAAGGCACGGTGGAGAGAGAAGGTTCCCGCAGCGGAAAGAGTATGTGCAAAGGTCCTGTGGTGGGAAGAAGCTTGGCAAGTAGAAGGATCCAGAAAAACCCCTGTGGCTAGGGCAGGGGGAGTGAGAGGGAACAGGGCACCAGAGAGAAGGGCTGGAAGGGCTTCTGTGTCCTGTGGCCCGATGCCAATGTAGCAGGGATAGAGGCTGGGCAAGGAAAGCAGCTGGCAACTGGAGAGGAGGCACTACACCCCGCTTTGGGTCAAACATCATACTGGCAGTATGATGCACTTACTGCGGGGTCACGTGCTCCCAATAAACATCTGGAAGGAGTCGAGAGGTGACTTCTCCTGGCTGAGCCACTCTTCATGTGACCTGATAGAGGAAAATATCCAATTCTCTGACTTACTTAGAGGCACATCTTGTAATGAAGCTCCCAGGAAGAAAATACTGATGAAAACCAGCCTCACTGCTATGGCAACAGCAACCACTTCAGACTTCCCTCTTGACTAAAGGCCAGGTGGGGAAGTCTGCCTAGCAACAGTGGTGGGCACCAGGAGCCCCTCCTCTGGGACTTCAAGATCTCCCTTCCATTAATGTCCCAGCTTTGGCTCAGATCCCAGCTTTCCCGATTCTTCCAGTGGAGAATCACAGCAGCCACCAACATCCGGACAGCCCTTCACAGCTCAGTTTATGATTTATACCACTACTGTAATGTGGGATTATTAGCCCCACTGGACAGATGAAGACATTGAGGTTCAGAGAGGCGAAGGGGGGTGGTGCTTGCCGGCCTGGTATCCTTCCCTCTGTACTGCCCCTACTCTCCTGTACGGTAAAGGTCTATTTATCTGTGCAGGTCTCCTGCTCTGATTCATCTGTGGCATTAGGGAACAAATGAATGGAACTGGAATGTCATCCCCCCCACCCTGTCATCCTCTTCCTTTCCTGGTAATCTACTAGTTCTGGGGGATAGGGGTGCCCTCAAGAAAGGGCTGGGGGAGGGGTCATTTGGGGCCTATGAGGGATGGAGAAGTGAGGAATGTAGGAGAAGCCCTGTGCGGAGGTCCAGCCTTGGCCCCTGAGGGGGTACCCCCCACCCCAGGTGACTGGGCTGAAGTTTTCCCTTCAAAATGCCTGTCTCTGAACTTTAACACTAGTATTAGTAACGACGGTTAATATTTTGCGCATTTACTCTGTGTCAGGCTTTGTGCCAGGCTTTGTGCCAGGTGCTCTACATGAGCCATCTCATTTAGCCCTAATGACCATAAGTGAGGGATGGGTCACTGCTCGTTCTAGAGAGGAGGGCGCAGCCTGAGATCTCTGAGCTGGAGAGTGGGCAGAGCTGTGGCAAACCAGGTGGCTCTGACCTCAGGGCCCAGGCTCTTAGATACTGCAGCCCCCAGGAGAGGGTTTCCTCCTCACCTCCCGTTCCCCACCCCCCCAGGCTGGCTGGAAAGATTAAAGGGAGGAAAGAGGAGCTTCTCAGAGGGAGTGGAGCTGCTTCCTGCAATCGTTTCCTGGCCCTGGGCCAGAAGACTGCTGGCAGAACCTGTTGGAGGAAGAGGTGCACTGTGGAAGCAAGGATGGAGGGGGGGCCCCTCCCAAGCACTGTACCCCTGCCTGATCTCCAGGCCTGGGGTTACAGGAGGAAGGAAAAGGAGGACACGGTTCCTAAAGTGCCTACTATGTGCATATGCTGAGCATAGCACTTTAAAGGTGGCATTTCATTTTATCCCCAGACTGACACTAAGAGATAATGGCTAACACTTATTATATGCCAAGTATCTCTTGAATGCTCAGCAGGCTTTGATTCATTTAATCCTCCCAGAAAACATGCCAGGGAGAGACTGAGATCATCCTTGCTTTGCACATGGGAAAACTGAAGCATAATGAAGAGAAGTAACACGGCCAAGGTCATACAGCTGATAGCAATTTGAACCAGGTCCTCTGGCCCCAGGATCCATGAGGAACAGACTTACAGTCCTGCTAAGGGAGTGGTGTCCTCATTTTCCAGTGTGGGGGAGAGTAAGGCCATTTCTTGAGGTCACCAGGTGTCAGAATGGAGTTTGAGCCCCGTCTCCTGGGAATGTCCGTGATATTATGACCTCCTAGATTGATGGGCACCTTTGTCACTGCTCTCCACCAGCTCCTGCTTGGAAATATGAACCATGGGAATGGCTCTAGCAGCAGACTTGCCCACAGCCACCCAGAACTGAACAGAAGAGCAGACCACTTCCGCCCACCTAGGGGAGTGTATTTTTTGTTCACGGTATTTTTGTTTGAAATCACATGCCCAACTGCGATCCTTTCCAGAAATGACATCAGCCCGCTTCCTTGAACAGTCCATGAAGGGCCCCGATGCCAGGCATTGGATCGGACCCAGCAGGACACAGCCTCTCCCCGCCCCCCATCACCACCACCTCCCTGGGCCTTCATGTACGTGTCTGTCCAAAGGGCTGGAGGGATGTTCTCTGGGGACCCTCCTGGCTCCCAAATTCTAGGGTCCTCTGCCTGGGAGCTTCCCACTCAGCAAACAGTCATGACCATGTGCCAACTACACACACTGCCCTCCAGGGGCCTGATCCTGATTGTCAGCCGGAAGTATAGCGGCCACCACCCTCTGAGCATTGACTACATGTCAGATGCTGTGCTGTGTTCTTTTCCTGGCTTCTCTCATTGAGTTTGCTCAGTAGCCCTAAGAGGCAGGTACAATTATCTCCATTTTACAGATGAAAAAACTTGGCTCAGAGAAGCTGAGCAACTTGACTGTGCTCACACGCCTAGAGAGCAGCAGAAGCAGGACGTTTTACCATTGCCTAGTGCACACCTTGATAAACTGCCCCCCCAACACCTGTCTTGTCCCATCAGACCCTAGGTGCCAACCAGTCCGGCCTGTCACAGCTGAGAACCACAGTGTGATGCCCAGGATGGGCTCCAGACAGCCTCTCATTTTGGTGGGGGATTCCCGTGTCCCTGGTGACCTATCTTGGGGATGACAGCTAGTAGCAGCTTGGGGACAACTGCCTACTCAGATGGCTCACGGGGCTGCTGACAGCAGACAGGCAGTGACAGCTGGAATCGTCCGAGGCAGATCAGAAACCTGGGAGCCTCTGCCTACACCCTACACGAAGTCCTGACCCTTTTCTAACATCAGGCCAAGAGTGCAAATAGAGCACCATGTGTCTAAGTATTTAAGGTACAAACCAAGCTAACAAGCACTTAAATAAAATATGTTTTATCTCCTTACTTAGACATAATGGTCTGGAAGGCCAGGCGTGAATTTAAATTTCCCAAACTTCTTCGAGTTCTGTGCTAGAAGACAGAAGCACCCTGCAGGCTTTCCTTCTGCCTCTCTTCTGAGCAGGGGCCTCATACACAGGTCTGGACACGTGTGTAGGCAACATCCACAATGCCCCTCTCCCCCACACACTTGGCCTTTGTCTCTGGGACCTGGGACACATATACTGTCCCTCTGGAGAAGCCCTGGCAGGTCCTGCAAGTGGGCTTGAGGCTGAGTGGACGGGGGACTCTAGGATCTGTCGTGAGCAAACTGGTAAATCCTCACTGGAGACACGTTCTCAAAGCACAGTCTCAGGCCACACAGGCGTCTGGACTCTGGGAGCAGCACGGGGGATGGAGAGAGCTTGGGATTCAGTGTCCAGAATCCTGGTAGAGCACAGCACTACCACGTGCCTGCTGTGACTGCGGTCCAAGTGAATTCCCCTCTTGGGTCCTATTTGCTCATCTGTAAAACAGAGATGACAGTTTCTGCCTGGTAGGGTTGCAGTGAAGAGTAAATGCAATCAGGTCTGCACAAAGGTTCGTGCCTTGCTTGCAGACTGTTCAACTCCACACTGACCATCGTCTCTAGGAAGCCCTCTCTGTAACACCCAGATCCTTCACCATCTTCTCTTGTATAGCACTGGCCACGTCCCAACACAATCACTGGGCCCACATGGCTGACACCCCTGCACCTAGCACAGTGCCTGGACTAGAGTAAGCACCAATGAATATCTGACTGGCTGAGTAAATGAAGAAGCTTTGTGATTATTTACCCGGGCTTTCTGTTTGCTTATGGGGTTCATTCAAGCATCACACATTCACCGAGGGCCTGGCTCTGAGGTCCAGACAGCTCAGACACCTCTCCAGGCCTCACAGAGCTCACAGTCTAGGGAGAGAGAATCTATGTGGAAATAGATTCCAACACTGTGAAGCTGTAACGGAGGCAGTGGGTTGCCAGAGTCTGAAGGAAGATGTCAGTGGGTGGTGGGGGTGCAGGAGTACAGAGAAGCTCTAAAGAGGAAATAATGGGTTAGCTGGTCTTAAAGAGATACAGAATGGAAAGGACTTCCAGAGACTAGAACATCTCATGCAAAGGCACCGAGGTGTGAAGTGCAGCTGTCATGCTTATATCAATATGGCCAGAACTCAGGGACTGGAGGTGGTGAGTATTAGGGTTGTCAGGCCAGCCAGACAGCCCAGTGTCCCACTGGTTAGACCATAATTCTCGATGCTTGGTCCCCAGTCCAGCTGCAGCAGAAGCACCTTGGAACTTGTTAGAAATGCAGATTCTCAGACCTACTAAATCAGAAGCTTGGGGCAAGATCCAAAAATGTATATTTTAATAAGCCCTCTAGCTCAGGGGTCCCCAACCTGCAGGCTGTGGACTGGTACTTGTCCGTCCGTACCTGTTAGGAAATGGGCCGTATAGCAGGTAAGCAGAGGGCTAGCAAGCAAGTGAAGCTTCATCTGTATTTGCAACACCGCCTCAGCTCCACTTCATATCATCAGGCATTAGATTCTCATAGGAGCACCAGTCTCTAGTGCCAAAAAGGTTGGGGACTGCTGCTCTAGCTGATTCTGATGCACGCTAAAGTTTGAAATCGCCCCGCCCCTGCCCCATTAGACTTTCTCCTGAAGGCAAGGAGGAGCCATGGACAGGTTGTAAACAGAGAGGAGGGAGGATCAGAAAGGTACCAACAGTCTGGTGAGGGGCTGATAAAAAAACCCACATCTGAGAGTTGGTCCCATGTGGACTCTCACCTCCAGCTGGACAGAGTTGCTGTGTGCAGCAAACAAACTGTCTTTCCTTGTCAGGGAAGGGACCACTGGGAAGTTAGAGACCCCTGCTGGGCACAAGGCCTGTTGCCAGAGTGACCACCTGTCACTGGGAAAAAGGGGGCAGCGCCTTATAGAGGGTCAGTGAAGGGGAGCCGGTTATCATGGCAACCTCTCCTCAGGTGGGACAGGGTAGGAAAAGAAGAAGCTTGGTTATTCCCAGGTACCCCATCTCCACTCCCAGGAGGAAGCCCCACTGACCCCACAGTCCTCCTCTGACTACATCTAGCCCATCATCCCCTCTTCTGTCCATTTGGGCCCCAGGTGGCAGTTGCCTCCCCTCCTCATCATGAAACCACATTCTCCTTGTCACAGCCGAAGGGCTGGGGGGCTGTCTCCTTGGTTACAGCTGGGGCTCCAGTATCCATGGTGACTTTCTCTCAAGAGGCCAAGACCCTCATCTGCCAGGCCTTCACTTTCCTTTGCCAAGGCTGGTTCTGGGGGCAGTGGCCCCTGTCTGGGGGCTCTCCCACTCTCTCTTCAGCTGACACAGTGAGAAAGAGGAACAAAAAGATGGCCCAACACGGAATGTCAGAACAACTCGGACTCAAACTCGGAAGCTTAGAAGAGAGCAAACCACACCCTCGAACCTGATAGAGCACAAAGCACGAGGGTTCTAGAGTCTGGAAAGCCTGGGTTTGAGTCCTGCACCCACGCTGTGTAATCTTGGGCAGGTTTTGTCACTTTCTGAGCCTCGGTTTCCTCCCCTGTGTATAGGAGATGATATTAGTATCGACTGCCCAGGGTTCCTGCACCAGTAAGTGAGGAAACACATCTGAAGTGAGAAGCACAGTGCCTGGCACCTCCCTGTGACTTTCTTGCCTTCCTGTTACTCGGAGAGGAGGGAGGAGCGTTATTCCTGGGCGACCTCTCTCTGATGGTGGGACACGTGGTGGGGAAAAGCAGTGGCTCTGGGGTCAGAAACATTCCATAAACATTGACTGCTGGTTCTGCTACTATTACTACTCATCACCTGGCCATGAATGGAGCCCTGCCTGGTAAATTGCTTCCTCCCGGCAATTTACATTTCCTATTGTCATTGTAGTCTTCATTCACTACAATCTGACACTGGGATGTTTTCTAGAAAGCAGGATTCATGAGCTTCGTAGTTTTCCTGCAACACCAGGCCCAGGCCCTGGCAGGGAGCACCCAAGAAGCTCAGCATGGAAGGGACTTGGAAATCATCTACTCTTAACTTAGTATGCAAGGCAGAAAGCCCTCCTCCCTATGCTTATCAAGCGCTCAGATGCCTCTGGGGATGAGGTCCTTATTCCCTGCTGAAGATGGACCTGTGCCCAGGACTCCAGGGAGGCCAAGCTCCACAGAGTAAGCAGGTGCTGAATGAGCAGCTGCAGGAGTTGGGGTTATAGGGAACTCCCGGGCCACCCCCACGCCCTAGCAGCGCCCCCTTCCCCTCCCGCTGAGAGTTGATAATAGGAGTGGTTCTAATTATGCTCTAATTGCTTTCTTCCAGGCAGTTTCTCTGGAGCCAAGGAGTTCAGAGTTCATGAATAAATGAAGAGGGAGGAAACGAGAAGGGATGTTTATTGATCCACAAATCTTGACATGCCAGTGTCTGTCCCACAAAGCTTAGGCATGGAGCTGTGTGCAGTTTTAAATATATACATACAAACACACGAACATACACCACAGCCCTCAAACCTCTCTCTCCAAAGAACTGGTGTGGAGGGCGGGGGTAAAGGTGGGGGGTGAAAAGGAAGGTAAGAAGTGTCCTAAACTGACTTTGGGTCCCAGTCCTAATTCTGCCATTGACTTGCACCGTGGTCTTGGGTAAATCCTAGTTTTCCCAGCTGTGTAGAGTAGGGGTGAAGGTAATGTCTGACAGCCTCGTCTCAGAAAACTCAGCCTCCAGTATGTCAGTCATCCAGCTAGACAGAATCCCGGTTTGGCCCTGGAAGGCACTGTCATGCTCAGATTGCCCTTTCATCTGGATGCCTCATTCCCTGAGAACTGGCCAAGCTGCTGGGGGCCACAGGGAAGTGGTGGAAGGGACGCCCATCATCTCCATGCTGGCGGGACACCTGGCCGGGAAGAGCAGGGGTTCTGGACACTGATGTCTGCTCAGCCACTCACCAACTGTGAGGCCCTGGGCCAGTGACTTGAGTTTCTTGAGCCTCAGTTGCTTAATCTGTTAAATGAGAATGACACACTATATGTTATGAAGGTTCACCCAGGGCATATAATGGCCTTAGGTGAGTACCTGGTATATAGTGAGCATTTGGCAAGCAGTAGTTGTGATCGCTAATATTGTCAACAACTCTGCAAGGTGCAGACTGGTACCCTCATTACCAATAAAATGAAGGCACAGAGAGGTCAAGCAACTTGCCCTAAATCATGCATTAAGTGGAAGGATCCGAACCCAGGCCCATCTGACCCTCCCCAAAGTCTTGCTGTTCTACTATGTCTGATCCACCTAGTCCCCAAGAGCTGGCATAGTAGATGTTCATAATAATGAGCTGAATGACCGAGAAATGTAAAAAAAAAAAATGAGTATAATAATAGGCTCCGTTTCCAGTGACCAAAATTTCCTTCAAGGTCAAAACAAAGTGCTGGGTCTGATGGACCCCAGGACTCCGTGCCTCCTCAGAGGCTACGGACAGGCCAGGTGGGATAATGGGCATCCTTGGCATGTGCTCGTGGCAGGAAATCTTGTTACCTCTTCGTGACCTCTACTAAGAAGCCAAAGTTAGGAATCCTGGCTTTGGCATTGGCCAGAACCTGCTCTGCCACTACTTTGCTGTGTGACTTTCAGCAAATGACTTCAGTTCTCTGAGGCTCAGGGTCCTCATCTAGGAAATGGGTATAACGACAGTCCACTTCTGGGGCTGCTGCAAGGGCGATATGAGATGACATACGTGAGGCCATATGCTAGAGGCTGGGAGTGGGGCCTGGAGTGACTGTCTGGGTTTGTATCCCAGCTCTGCTCCTGCCTACAGATCCAAGTTCTACTTCTGTAAAACTCTACCACATAGGGGCATAATGAGGGTGAATGAGCCACTATAGGTGAAGCAGTTATAGTAGTAGGCAGTGCGTCCTAAGTGCTCAATACATCTCCTTTCTAACAGCACACCACGTGCAGAGAGCCTGCAGTTCATCTCACATATAGGGAAATGGAGCCTGTGGCCCCCAGCAGCTTGGCCAGTTCTCAGGAAAGGTGAGGACTTGTCCAATGTCTCAGAGCCAGTTCACAGCAGAGCCGGGCCTGTGTGGGAGCCAGTTGTATGCAGGGTGCCCCGTCCAGACCTCAGCTTGCAGGGATGACCACAAGACCTTTCAGAGTCCCTGGGCCATCCTGCTCAAGGCTTGAGGACTCGGAGAGGAGGGGAAGCTGAAGTTCCCCTCTTCTGTCCTCCATGGTGGCTCCAAGGCTGGCTCAAACTAGTGAGTGTGTCAGAAGCCAGGGAGGACTGACCTGTCTTCCTGGCCCACTTGGCCGGCCCCTCCACTCCAAGGCTAGCTGCAGAGGCCTCAGGAACAATGCAGGGGCCCGAACCGGAACACCATTTGTCAGCCCTGCATGGTGGTGGCGGGCTCATCTCCATGGCAACAGTGCAGTGTGAAGGCATCCTGGCATCATTAGGGAGTGTGCTGAGTAGTATAAACAGAGGCTGCAGTAGATTACACGCCTATTATGAGCAGTCTCGGGCTCTGAGCACTGGTAATTATGCCTAATTGTGCATTTAATTGTGTAATTGAAAACCCACATCTCTGGTTCAGACTGGGGCTGCAGAACCTACCCCACCTTCAAAAAAAAAAAAGAGGCTTAGGAAGCATCCCTACCCTGAAAACCTTAGGCCTTTTAGAGCAAGGGATAGCCAGAGAGGACATGGCAGGTAGTGTCTATAGACTCCCATTCCCCCTACTTCCTGTTCCAGGAGCTCAGCCAGGCTCCGTGATTTGGGGTGAGGGGTAGGAGGAACATGCTGAAGGTAAAGGGACAGAGTAAAAGCACAAAAATGCACACACTTTTCAATATTCGTAATAGATACCATTTTGTGCTATTGCCACTGTCCTCTCAGGACCCAGAACCAGCACCTGGTGACTCCAAGGGACCTGCATCATCCTTAGATCACTTACCCATACAAGTGGTCATCCAATCTACCTATAAATTCTTAATCACTGCCAGGGACAGGGAACTTACCACCAGATTGTCAGTCTGTCACGGCAGAACCTCTACAGTTTGAAAACCACTGATGGATTTCAACACTCTCTCCTCCATCCCCCAGTGTCACAGAGTGGGGAAAAGGAAGCTCGGAGAGAGACAGGGACAGCTCAAAGTTGTACAGCAAGTGGGCACCAGAACCCTGGGATTCTGACTTGCAGCTGAGGGCAAATTTTGTACCCTAAGGTTACTCAGGATCTAATATTGTGCTCAGCACTTTGTGAGTGCTTCATAAATCTTTGCTAAATGCTGCTCTGGGTAGGGTTAGCTGGTGGCAATTCTTACTCTCTGACCCAATGGTATTTAGTCTTTCTGGAGTTAAGGAAGCTCAGTTGTGGAAGCCAGGGGTTAGTGATGGGTCAGAACCTCCCACTCTGAACCTCTGTGGTCTGAGACTTGATTTTACAACCAAACATGCCATGTGGGCATTTGGGATGGGGATAATACAGACACTCATTCACACAGACAGACAGAGGAAGATGTCACCTGAGAGTACCTGACAAATGATACCCAGGAGTAAAGGCTGGGGCAGGTCATCAAAGGCAGGAGTCTCCTCCTCTCCCTAGAGCCTGATACTCTTATCAGTCACCACTGCCTGCAGCCAGGTGGGCCAATGGGGCAGCAGCTCTGATTTCCACCTGAGAAAGAAAGGAACTCGTTGATGACTCAGAGCTGGAGGGGTCCTTTGAGATGAGGAGTCTAACCTTCTTCCTTTACAGAGGGGGACACAGAGGCCAAACCTTCCTCTCTGATTCGCTTTGAATGAATGCCTGGCTCAGGTCATCCTCACTTTAGTCTCATGAGTATGCTATTATTATTCCCATGTTACAGAAGAGAAGACTGAGGGACAGTCAAGGCCAAGGCGACACAGATTTAGCAGAACCTCTGCTCCAACTTGGGCCTTCTACTAGTTGAAAAAGGGGACATGTCCCATTTCCTACCCCATAGTACTCAGATTCTAGAACCTGCTTTCTCATCTCCAGGGCATTCAAGACTGTGAACCCTTTGTGAGCTCCTACTCAGAATATCTTATCTCAAAAGAGTCTCTAAAAACTCTCTGAGACATATTATTACCATTCTGATTTAGAGAAATGCAGGTGGAAGCTCAGAGAGGTTAAGTGTCTTGCCTAAAGCCACCCAGCTACAAAGAGGCAGAGATGGAACTCATCAAACCCCAGCCTGACCCCAAAGCCCACGCTCTTCCCAGTCTATCTCTCTGCCTCAGGATTTGCCAGCTGCTTTGTGAGGCAGGGGCCAGGAGGCCAGAGTAACAAATAAAAACCTGCAAGCACAGTAACAGCTGTTCTAAAACCTTGGTGCTCCCTGGCAGAAGCAGGTGCCTCAGGAAGCTTGCTTTGATGCCCGAGATGCTCCCTCAGTCTCCAAATCACCATTCCTCTCCCTCTCCAGATCAAGGAGAGAGGCCAAGGGCACTGGGACTGGCATCCCCTGAACCAAAGCCAGCTCCACTCCCTGTGGCCTTGAACTAGCTTTGAAAAAAACATATATCTGGCCTCAGCCTGCTCTCCCATCATCCACTCCTCTCTGAAACTAAAGAAGAGACTTCAATGATCAGAGATGACCATCTCCACATGGTCCAGATTTTATAACTGTTCTAAAATCCTTTCTCCTTGATCACTCATCTGAGGCCTAGACTGTATCTTCTGTTTCCTTGGTAACAAATCATTCTTCTGAGCCTCAGTATGCCCAACAGTAAATGGGTATAAAAACCATACCTACTTCACAGAGTTGTTATGAGGGCTGATAAGTTTTCAGTACAGGTTAATTTCTTTCCTGGGTAACTTTTTCTCAACCTGTATCATAGTTTCCCCTTAAGCCCAACACAAGCCTTGAGGTGAGTAGAACTGGGGATAGTTCTGGGGAGGAAGGCATTTGAACGATCAGCTCAAGAGATCTGGCATCTAGTAACAACCACTATGGCTGAAGAAAGATTTAGATTTCTCTATCTGTTTCTACATCCAGCAATCCCACAATCATACAGGGGAAGCAATGGGGCCTGCAAGGTAGAAGCTAAGAGTCCTAGATCTGGGTTTAAATCCTCATTCTGTTCCTGCTATATATGTGGCCATGAATAAGCCAGATAGTAACAAGAGACAGGTATATGAAGTGCTTAGCACAGTGCTTGGCTCGTAGCAGACACCAAACAAAAAGAAGTTGTTCATTATTATTGTTGTTATTATTATTTCCCACTGAACCATACATTTCCCATATAAAGAACCTAAGACTTAAAAGAGTTTATGGGAATGACTCTGACCACTACATTTCTAATCTGGGTAGAGATAGGGGCTGATGTGACTTGTCCAAGCCACAAGGTAAATGACAGCTAGCCATAGGGAACATGTCACCTGGGCCAGACACTGTGCTGGGTGCTGTGTGCGCACTGTCTCATGGACTCCCCCAAACCGTCATGGGGTAGGAGCTATTGTTCTGACTACTTTATAGGAGAGAGGCAGAGGCTCAGAGAGGGTAAGGGACTTTCTGGAAGTCACAAAGGAAGGCAGCAATGTCTGTCTGACCCCAGGTGTATTGCTCCTAACCCCTGTGCCAGATTTTAGAGCAGATGCCATTTATGGGATACTTATCTCAAAATCGCCCACCTACCTACCCACCCCTGCAAAAGGAGCCATTCCCCAGGCTCCCTGGAGGCCTCCTTCTCCATTCTACTGGGCTCTGCCCACATCATAAGGGTCTTGAGAGATGTTTGGCCTCAGTCTGTTCATATGCAAAAAAGGAGTCCTTCACCCCGGCCCCACTTATCCAAAGGAGCATGAGGAACAAAAAGGGTCAGTGGCCTGGACAAGCTCATGCTCCCGACTCTGAAGCCTGGCTCAAGGACCTGATGCACCGAGAGCAGAGCCAGACCCTCCCCAGGAAGCCATGAGCTTGCAGACATAGCAGCTTCAGAGCACAGACCCCTGCAGGAGTCATCTCCCTCTGTCTTCACCATCACTACCACTAATAACGACATCAATCAGGTTGACCACGTTTCACACCATTACTCGCAGCTCAGCAGGAAGCTACTACTTTCCCCCCTCACCCACCACTTTCCAGAAAGCAAAGAGCTTTCCAGAAGGGAAGAGAATGAAACCAACATTTTTCCAAGTTCCTACTATGTGCAGAGAACCTGGCTGAGCCCTTTTTACAACTCTGCCAGGTAGAGATGACTCTTTCTCTTTGACAGAGAAAGAAACTGGGGTCCGAAGGAGTGAACGCATGTGTCCAAGGTCACACAGAGCTGGGGCAAGAACGACCATAGCAATGATGTATTAATGAGCACACATTGGCTCACAGTGCCAGGCATGAGCACAATCCTACTAAAACATTACCATTTTCATTTTCAGATGAGGAAACTGAGGCCTGAAGCAATGAACAGACCTGTCTGAGGTCACACAGTGCTTAAATGTGAGCAGCAGAGTGGCGCAGGGGAGAGAGGGTGGCTCTCTGTTCAGGCAGAAGAGTGCTCGCAGGCAAACCTCATCACCTCTCTGAGCCTCAACATCCTCATCTGAAAAGGGGGATAATAACATCTCTCCCATTGTGTGGAATAACAATAATAAGAAGGAAAAAACTGTAAAATAGCTAACAGTTATCGATTGTTTAACATGTACCAGGCACTTTGCCAAGCACTTTACATATGTAAGCTCATTTGGTTAAATGAGGTAATGCATATAAAGTGCTTAGCACAGGACTCCAGAAATGGGAGTAATAATGATGATGATGAAGAAATTGATGATGACTCCCTTGGGCAAATATGCTCAGTTCATCTTCTTACGGGAAGAAAAGAGTGAGTGGCCTGAAAGGTTTCAGGAAGGAGGTGGATGAGAAAAGGGCAAGGTCTGGACAGGAGAGGGAAAAGGGAAACACATAAAAATTAGAGATGAATATATTAATAATGTTGAGATGATACACCAAGTAGAAGCCAGGAAAGCAAAGGACAAGATAAAGCAAGATATTCTAGGGAATGGAACCAGACCAAGATGCACTGAAACCTCCAGGCCAGCCCAGACCTCATCCCACAGTCCCAGCTGGGCAGAACTGGCAGGACCCTAGAGACATAGACCAATGGTTCTTCCCTTTTACAAATAGAAAAACCGAGGCTTGCAGTGGAGACAAGACTTGCCCAAGGTCACAGGGCGTCAGTGGCAGAGCCAAGCTTGAATCCAGGCCTTCTACCTCTCAGCTCAGTGCCCAATACCTGCTGGTTCACACAAAGGAAATGAGCTGTGGGAGGGTACCTCGATATGTTTGGGCCACAAGTCCGTGAAAACATCCCATGGTATATATACATCATTAAGATAATCACAATAAAAAACTAGGGTTTATTAAATCTCACTCTGTGCCTGGCACAGTGTTATGTTCATTATATACATTTAATCTTCACAACCCTAAGATTTGGGAACTGTTTATCTTTATTTAACAGATGACAAAACCGTGGCTCGGAGAGGGTAAACAACTTGTCTAAGATCAATCACACAGCTAGGAAGTGACAGTCAGGACTCAAACTCCAGAGCCTTGTCCCTATACTTGTCCACCTGAATGGCACAGCCCCCACCTGCTTCTCCTACTCTCCAGTACACCCTCGCACTCTACTCCCTCACTCAAAGCAAGTCTACCCCAACTGCAGAAGAGTGTTTAGAACAGGCCTGTTTTACTGCACTGATCAAACCCCATTTGAAAAAGAAAAATGACAGTTCCCCTTGTAGAGTTTTCATCTGAGAAAACTAGCAGCCTTTTCCTTCTCTGCCCCTTTCCACTGGATGAGAAAACAGTCTCCCTTCTCTCTGAGATGATGTCGGGTTGGTGAATTCCAGCATCCAGGAGCACATTATGGAAGCTGCCAGGCAGTAGAGGCTCCGAGGGGTTAGTGACAGTTGAAGGGACCCACTCTGCAATCAACCCTGACAGAGCAAGAGAGCCAAGAGACCAGTTTTCAAGTTCCTCCTGGGGCACCTCCCTACACTTCCCAGCCAGGCCTTGTCTAACTCCAAAGCGCCTTTGCTGGTGAACTCTCTTTGTGGGAGGGTGAGTTTAGCTTAGCTGGGGAGAGCTATGGAGGCAGGTGAGTGGGAGGCAGGAAGACAACCTCTACTACCTTCATGTCTCCATAGAGTAGTAAACATCTCCCAAGGGACCCTTGACTTATCAGACAACAGAGGGTGCTGGTCAGCTGCATGGCTTCAAAGCCTGGCTCCTAACTGTGGAACTTTGGGCAAGTTACTTTATAGAGTCATTATCAGGATTTAATGAGTTAATACATAAAAAAGTGCTGGCAAGGGTATCCAGCACCTAGTAAGTACTCCCCAAAGCTAACTCTTGTTATTATCACCAAGAGAATATGAGCATGGGACAAGCTATTAACAGTGCTTACCTTTGGGTGTGGGACTGGTTATAAAAGGAAACTTTTATAAAATCTTTTGCCCTGTTTATTTATTGAATTATTCATTTTTTATAATATGCATATATTACTCTTCTAATAAAAAAATCTAGTTTAAAATTTAAAAATGAACAAAGAGAAAAAATCCTCTGAAGTTGCAGCACTTCTTGGCATTTTATGTTCCTCAACGTAGATAAAGAAGAATGTTTCTACTGTGAGCCAGGAGTTGCCAAATAACTGATTCATTCATTTATTTTACAAATATTAATGGAGTGCCAGGCACTGTTCCAGCTGCTGGGGATTTAGCAGGGAACAAAACAGATCATTTCTGCCCTTCTGGAGTTTCCATTCTACCTCATCTTAATTAATCTCTTCTACAACCCTCAAGGATGAGCAATTTAGAGACCAAGGCAGACCCAGGCAGAAGTCTCTTGCCTGCATCCCACAGCTGGGAGCAGGGCTACAATCCCCCAAGCCAGGCTGTTTGTACCACTGCCCAAGAGGGCAGGCCTGTGGATGGAAGGTTTAGGGCTGGTGTCTCCAAGAGGTGAGAAGGAAGATGAATAAGGAAGTCTGCATATCCAAGCTCAAAGCTTTACTATGTTTTATTGAACACACCGTGGTGAAAGAGAGGTAATGGATGCAGGCGAAAACTAGAGACTTAGATCACAGAGACAGGCACAATTGACACTCGGACCTGAGTTTTTCCCATGGAGTTCCCCATGTACCTCTATCTAGCAGAGCGCCAAAGCTTTAAAACCCCTGGTTGTTGGGCCTCAGCTCTAGGGTAGGCAGGAGACCCTGGTCCCTCCTAAACCACCTTCCTAAATTCACCTGCCAGAGCCTGAATTGAAGGGCAGGGCTGGTCTCCTTCTGCCCCTGAATTCACTCAGCTGGCCTCCCAGATACGAGAGCGGGAGTTCTCTAAGTGAGGGTGAGGCATAGTGTTCCCAGATGCTCCCGTCCTACCCAGGGCACCCAAGTATCCCCACCCCTATCAGTGCCAGCCCAGGCAGAGGAGCTGGTCTGCCTGTGCCCACCCCTGATGCTCTGGTGGAATAGTGGCCACAGCTCAGGTGGTCCAGCATCCGGTTGGCGAGACTGGCCCAGTACCTGGCAGCTCCTTATGACCCTTTCCAGGGAGGTGGCTCTCCATTTCCAGGCCTGCCCAGTCAGGAGGGTGTAGGGAGGCAGAAAGAGCACAAAGGAGTGAACGGTTCTTGGAGTCTAAGATCCCAACACAAACAGATGAACATGGACCAGAAATGGTCAGAGATCTAGAGACATACCAAAGAGAAACCCGGAGAGGGACACACACAGGAGCAGAGACTTTGTGAGAAACACTCACAGGGGCGGAGACCAGAGGCAGAGAGACCCGGAAGGGAGACCCACGCAAACGAGTGATCTAGAGAAAAACACACAGGCAGGGATCTCAACAGATCCACAAACCAGCCCCGGACACACCCCCAGCCCCAGCCAGCCACAGTTCCACAGCGCACTCCCTGAAGGAGGCCACTGGCACAGTGCTGGCCAGACGCGTGGAACCCCAGATGCCGGGCGGGCCGGGGACTCGCGCACAGGGCGCAATTCTGGACCGGGGAAGCGCCAGGCGAGAAGCGCACACAAAGAGACAGCCCGGCCAGCAGGAGCAGGCTCCGCCCGTCCGCACCGTGACTCTAGACCACCCCCCACCAGGGCACTCGCACCACACACACACATGGAGCCACAGCACCCCATCCGCACGCCCCGGGACCCCGCCCCGCCGCGCCCCACCCAGTCCCAGCCGCCTGGGCGCGCGGTGCTCACCAGCTGCAGGCAGCAGAAGGCGACAAGCGTGCAGCGCCCGCTGCACTTGCCCATGGCTCCAGGGGCCGCACAGGCGGTCCGCCGCGGTGCCCCTTTAGCTCGGCGGCCGCCGCCTTCTCGGCGCCGCACGAGCTCCGCGTCCTTCCCGTAGGGCGCCCCGGGCGGCGGGGCCAGGAGCCTACGGCCGGGCCCGGGAGCGCCGGGTCCTCAGGGCTGGGGCGGGCCGCCCGCGCTCTGAGTCCATGGTCCGTGCGCCCGCGCGCTGGCTCTGCTGCGCCGCGCCTCCTTTGTCTATCCCGCCGGCCGCCAGGCGCGCCTCTTGCCGCGGGGCCGCTGGCGGGGAGCGCAGAGCAGGGAGCGCAGAGCAGGGAGCGCAGGCACCGAGCGCGGGGCAGCGCAGAACAGCACTGCCCAGCTGGGGCGGCCGCCCGGGCACTCGGCGGCCGCGGCTTCCCAGCCCCACCACGTGGCTCTGCCGCGGTCGCAGCCAAAGAGAGGGAAGGACGGAGGGGAGGGGAGGGGAGGAAAGGGGAGAGGTGGGGCGGAGCGGCCGCGAGAGCGGAGGGGAGGTGAGAAGGGGTAGGGAAGTGGAGAGTTGGGGGAGAGGCAGAGAGTGAAGTGGGAAGAGTGCAGGCCTGGGGGCTGACGGCCCTGGGTCAGACCCGAACTTCACTGCTCCCTCACTGTCTGTGTGACCTTGGGCAAATCACATCACCTCTCTGAGCCTCAGTTTACTTAAACAAAGTAGGAATAATAACGTCTGCTTCAGTGTTGCCAGGAAGATGAAATGCATTTATGTGAACAAAGCCTGACCTCCTGAGGGTGCGGGAGCTCGCCTCTGTCCACCCTGTCTCTAGGGCCTCGGGGTTCCAACCTTGGTCCTCTATTTCCACTCCAGTTCTCAGATTTGCTTGGCATCCCCGCCTCCCTCCTGAATGCCTGGTCATATTTCCTTCTTTCCCTCTTTTCTTCTACTGGTATTTATTGAGCCCTGACTGCATACACACCTCTGGGATCTAGAGATGAGCCCTGCAGCACTGTGCCAGAACCCATTGAGCTTCCCAGTCAGGCTCCCAGGGCCAAGTCTGGGCAGGGCCCTTAACCCAGGTTGCAATATGTGTGTGTGTGTGGGGGGGGCGGGGTAGTTCAGGAAGGAAGGGCTTGCCAGCATAGACAGCCTCTCCAAGAGCCCCCCCACACACACCAAAAGCAAATTATCAGACACATCCCAAATCCAATTAATCACCCCTGCCTCACTCCTAACTTCTCATAGTCATCTTGGTGATTAGCATCACTCAACTGGGAATCTCTGTGTCATCCTCTGGGCTTCTCTATCCCGTCTGACCTGCCATTACATTCTGTGCACTGTACCTTCTAGCTAATATCTATGAAATACCTACTATGTGCCAGGCTGTCCACTGGGGATATGGGAATGCACCAGTCTCTGCATTCACTGAGAACAGCCTAGCGAGGGATTGTCATTAAAACAAGAAAACGCACCAATAAATACATAATAACAAATTCTGGTGAGTGCCTGAAAGCATAATAAAGAGCAAAGGAGAGAATAAGGGGGCATAATTTATGTTTGGAGACCAGGAAGGACCTCCATGAGGAAATGACATTGATACTAAGAAAATAGAAGAGAAGGAAAGGCAGAGGAGTAGAGAAGTGTTCTAGCAGAAGAAAGAACATTTCTTATTCTTGCTCTTCCTTTCCACTCTCACTAGCCCTCTTGACCCAGAAGGCAGCATGACATAGATTAAGACTACAGCTTGGACCAAAATAGCCTGGGTTCCAGTCTCAGCACTGCCACTTGTATGCTGCTTACGTAGTAATCAAACACATTATTATCTGTTCCTAGGACTGGCTACATAATTTGTGGAGACCAGTGTAAAATAATAATGCAAGGCTCCTTGTTAAAAAATTAAGAATGATGACATAGCAGAGCATTAAACCAAGTACAGGTATGGCACTGTGCTGCTAAAGCCAGCCCTGTCTCCTTCCTGGACTACTAAAAAGGTCTCTTCACTGGTCTCCCTCCTCCATCCATTCCTCAGCATGCCACTTGGTATTTTAAAGCACACAGGATACTCAGTAGAATTGAAACTACATGTGCTGAGGTTTTCACTTGGAATAACAAGCTGAGAGAATAGTGGGAACTTTCTCGGCCATACTTGGGCTAGTAACAGCTGTGTCCAACCAGATTCCATGACTAGACAGGCACCCAGGAGTCTGTGAAGTCCCTGAAATAATATGCAAAGCTTCATGTGAGCAGATGTGCCTTTTTCAGAGGAGAGGGTCCATAACTTTCATGAGATTCTCCAGAGTCCATTTCCCACAAAAGAATAGGAACCAGCCCACAAAGGATTAGCCCAGATGTGACAGTTCTCTACCAAATCCTCTTTGGGGCCTCTTCTATGTAAAGCCTCTGCCAGTTGCCTCTGTGATGCTACCAAAGCTATTCAATAATAATAACAATAACAGCTACCATTTACTGAGTGCTTACTCTAAGCCAGGCACTTCACATACATCATCTCATTTAATCCTTGTGGTAATAGTGGATTCCACTGGGGCTGTGACCGGCCCTTGCCAGGTTTTTGTCTCTATCACGTCATGCCTATGACACCCTGTTCCCAGACTTGACTGACTCACTCGACCAAGGATGGCCTGTCTGACATCAGCAAAACTAGCTTCTGCCCCTTGGTCATTTCCACTTAGTCCAAGTCTCACTCTGATGAATCCACATCACGCTTTGTGTATGTTGTTCTTTCTTTCTAGACTGCATCTCCCATTCAAATTCTTAGCCTGGAGAATTCTATAAATTTCAAATTTCAGCTCAACTGTCACTTTGACCTGGGGGAGGTACCCTGCCTTTGGGCTCACACCTTTATTATAGCTGTTACTGAGATTTACTGTACTTGTCTGATTTTGTTTTCCCCAAGAGACTGTGAGCTCTACATAGTCAGTGACTGTGTCATAAATTTTCTCTATATCCTACAGGGCTTGGATCATGTCAGGAGTCAGCAAGTATGTGGTAAATGAATGATCTTCCCAGCCTGGGGCCCCAGCATACCTTGTGCCCTTTTTACCACCTGCAAGTCCAGGATTCTAAGGGGGAGGGCAATCTAATTGTAGGAACAGATGGAACCGGCTTTGGCAAGGAATTGGGGGGTGAATTAGTAGCTGGGGATGATGTCGGGAGGGACTTGCAGAAGTCGACATAAAGGATGACTAACCCCTCAACTAGGGAAAGATTGTGGGGAGAATGAAGCAGAATTTAGTAACAAAGGACAGATGATTCAGAACATACCCACGCCTCCTGAGTGAGAAGGCAGAATCGTGGTCAGCCCCAGAGAGAGGCACAGCAGGAGCTGCTGAAGTGATGAGACTGGTGAGCTGTTAAGAAGTTCCTCCCTTGACCTAAACCAAAGCTGGCTTCAGTGTCTGAATCTGCCACTACAGCCTCTGTATGGGGTAAAACACTGAAAACCTCTGAGAAAGTTCACTCATAAGGTAGCCAAAATGTTACACCTATTTCTCCTTCTTCCAAGTTGGAAGACTGAACACGCTCACTAATTAGTTTCTGGGGTGTTTTCTGACACCAGCCAATTCTCTGACACCAGCTGGTTGTCCATCAATTCAATTAAATGCTGACACTACCCAGAGTTAGCACAGACCCATTGCTTAAGGGTTCAGTCCCACAAGACTGCCTCCATTTCAGATGCCAGTTGCAAGTCTCCAGCCACTCTTACTTCTGACCAACCAGCTATAAATCGAGGGTTCTCACAACTTCCTCCTCAGGTTTGATAATTTGCTTGTGAACAGCTCACAAAACTACTTTACTTACCTTTACTGGTTTATAAAGGATACAAATGAACAGCCAGATGAAGAGGTATATACAGCAAAGTCTGGAAGGATCCTGGGCACTTCTGTCCCTGTACAGTTGGGATATACCACCTTCTCAGCAGGTTCACCAACTCAGAAGCTGCTCTGGATCTCACTGTTCAAGAGTTTTTACAGAGCTCAGTCTCCATGCAGAAAGTTTCCACCCTCTAATCACTTGGTCTTTTGGTAACCAGCCACATTCTGAGTCTACCTAAGGGTCTCATCCTAAGTCATCTCCCTAGAATACACTCAAGTGTGATCAAAAGGGGCTCACGAATAACAAAAGACACTGAGGCCATTAGAGTTTTGGAAGCTTTAGGCCAGGAATGGGACAAAGACCAAACATAGTTTTGATTTATATCACAATCGCTAATACCTGTTAAGTATTCCGTGCCAGGCGCTGTTTTGAGAAACTTCTACACATCAACTCATTAAACCTCACAGCAAACCTTTGAGGTAGGTATGATCATCACTATCCCCATTTTCTAGGTGATAAAACTGAGGCTTAGAGGTAAGATCACTTGCCTAGGGTCATACGAGGACGTGGCAGAATCAGGATTTGCACCTTGGCAAAATGTCTTTACTTATACCATTTCTATTCCAGTTTTTACAGATTTCAAACATTTCTTTTTTAGCAGTAGACCCTTATCTTCAAAAGAAATCATACATTTCTAAAACTGGAAAATGTAGAACTGCTCTGGTTATATGGAGAGAGAGGACTGGCAATCTGCTGTCTGCCCTTGCCTTCTGTGATGACCTCCAAGTCAGCACCTCAATCCAAGGTCTCTCAGGAATGAAGTGGAAAAACTACTGGCCTGGATGATTGTCAAGGGGAGAAATGAAGAGAGGAAAAACCTGAAAGGCAGAGGTTGAGTGAGTTCTATAAAATCACACAGCATGTGAAGGGCAGAGCTGGATCTCAAGATCTCCAGGCCAGTTCCATTACTGTGCCAGGCATTGAGCTAAAAACTTCGGAACCAAAGATGAACAGGACAAGCATCCCTGAGGATCCTTGGGAGAAAGGCCTGGAGGTTAGCACACTGACCAATGTGTGACACCGTGCACTGCTTATTTTCTTAAACCCAGTGGCTTCACCCATTTGCCTTTCCTCTCTGGGCCCTGATGTATCTGAGTTTATGACTCTTGGGCCTGTGGGAGAGGCAGACTATATAAGGATAGTTACAAGCAATACGCAGAATGGCATAGCATCTACTAGGTACACAAACAGAATTGTGGGAAGAATGGTTAACTTTGCTTGGGGATAGTGATGGAAAACTTCAGAGAAAAGATGATGGCTGAAATATAGGTTACCAGACAGAAAAAGTACAGACACGGAAGTATCTAACAGCAAGGTGCATTTCAGGAACTGTGACCCCTTTTTTCCTTACACTTCTGCACATACTTTTTACTTCCTATTGCCTCCGTACTGCCACTACCCTTCTCCAATCAACTTTCTTCAAAATCTCAGTTCCAGAGCAAATCTTAAAAGGAAAAAAATCTCTGTGGAGGAATGATGGGGGAAAAAGGAAGAGGATAGAACAGGGTGTATATGAACGGGCAAGTTCTAGGTCTTGAAACCCTGTGAACAACTCTGATGGCAGTAAAGCTTGTAGAAAGTCCATTCTCCTTGTCTAGGGCTGTAGGGTCCAGAATCACTAGCTCAGAATCTTCTGACAGCCAAGATAAATCTCCCTTTCCACTAGTCCTTGGAGGCCACATGGGCTTTCAGCTAAAGTCTGCCAGCAGGCCAGATGAACTAGGGACATTGAGAGATGGCAAGTGGCCCTCTACAATTGGCCCCATGCTTCCCTGGGCCTTTATTATGTTGTACTGGGCTTGTCCAAGGGCCAACAAGGATAGGAAGGCAGCTTAGGCCTGGTCCCTCTAGCAGGTCCCAAATGCCTTCACAGGCTTCTCAATACCCCTGCTGGCTCCACATCCCTTATCATTTTCTATTAAGTCCTCACCCAGGCATCTTTTCATAGGCAAACAATTCATTGAATTCTAAAATTACCATTTTAGAGTCAGAGGAAAATAGCATCTACAATTATAGAACAGTAGAGCTGAAAAGGACCATAAAGGTCTTCTCAAATGTTAGTATACAGACCTACATCTGAATCAGGGCCCCACAGCAGCCCAACACAAGCAAAATCTCTGGAGGTGGGATCTGATTATGGGTGTTTTAAAAATATATTCCTCAGATATTCTGATGAGCAGCTCTAACCCTCTAAATCAATATACCACAGGCATTTCTGTCAAATGTTCATCCAGCTTCTGCTAGCACACCTCCAGAGGGGAGGAACTTTGTACCATTCTCTGTATGGACGGCTCTGATTCAGTTGCTTTCCTTGAGTGTAAAAGTGCCTTCTTATAATCCACTTTGTTGCCTCCCAGAATAAGAGTGTTTCCTCTTTTCCAAGGCATCTTTTTGATGTTTAAAGACAGTGATCTCATTTATATTCCGTTCCTACAACTGTTTTCCACAATGATCTTCTCAGAGGGTACCCAGAACCAAAAATGTCCTCAGGTGTGGTCCTCTAACCACAACCAAGAAACCTCTGCTGGCTCCCTTTTCATAGCACAAAACCCAAATCTACCAACCTGGCTTTCGTGACCCCTTGCGATCTGGCTCCAACGCTTTCCAAGGTTTCTACTCATCTGTCACTCCCCCAACATGCTCTTACCATCATGTGCTGTGTCAATTTGAATATACTAGATTTGGCGATCTGTGCTGTTGTTCACGTTTTTTCCATTACTTAGACTGTACGTACTTACCCCTCCCCCCGCATCCCAGCTCCCTCTCTTCTCCCCAATTTCCAATCCTCCTTTAGGATTCACTATAAATGTCATTTCCTCAGTAAAACTTTCCCTAACTGCTCCTTAGGCACTGCCTCTAGTTTGTAGGTATACCTCCAACAGTATGTATTAGATTGTATTTGAATTCCTTATTTAGATGTTTCTAAAACATGTACATGAGAAGACACAAAGCACAAATAAATGCAGTACATCTTTCTGAAATGTCAATTCTACTTGGTGCTCAGTGATTTAAAACATTTATTAATATAAAACAAGCACAACTATTTTTATGAAGCAGCACACAAACCACATACGTTTAAATAGTCAATTTCACTGGGAAAAAAGGTAAGGAGACTGTTTAAGATTAAAGAGACATTGGAGAGACAGAATAGCCAAATGCATGAAGCTTGTTGATTCTAGATTGAAAAAAATAGCTATAGAAGACATTATTGATACTGAGGAAATTTTAATTGGCTCATTAGATGGTATTATGGAATTGCTGTTAATTTTCTTAGGTGTGGGAATGATATTGTGGTTATAAAAGAGAACATTCTTAAGAGGTACCTGCTAAAGTATTTAGGAATATTTAAGAGTAAAGAATTATGTTACCATCTTCCAATAGTAATTGAAAGTTACGTATGTGTGTGAGACAAAGATTATTGAATCTAGGTGGGACATACAGATACTCAACATGTGATGGGGTTTACATCCTGATAAACTCATCATAAGTTGAAAATATCCTAAGTCGAAAATGCATTTAATACCACTGTAGAGTATCAGTTGTTTATCCTCATGACTGTGTGGCTGACTGGGAGCTGCCACTGCCCAGGGTCATGAGAGTATCATACTGTATATATTGTATGTATCACTAGCCCAGGAAAAGATCAAAATTCAAAATTTGAAGTTTGGTTTCTACTATATGTGAAATGCTCTTGTACCATTGTAAAGTGGAAAAATTTTAAGTTGAACCATCATTAAGTTAGGGACTGTCTTTATATAGATAATTTTTCTTTGAAAATTTTCAAAATAAAAAGTTGGGAGAATCATAGAGCTTAAAGATTCATGGTAAAATTTCAAAGCTGTTAATTTCAGGAGTCTTTCCTGTTCCAGTTCATTCTCCTCTGCCATTAAGAACACTTATAGGAAAGTCTGAGAAGCCCTGATTTTTGTTTCTGTTCCCACTGTGAACTTCCAGAGGCTATGACTCAGTTGTTTCTGTATTCTCAGAGCCCAGCACAGAGGATTGTTGAATAAATGCTCCCTGAATGAGCAAAACCACTAACAATATGCATGTGACCTTGGGAAAACCATATCTTCTCCCAGTCTCCCCTTCTGTAAAAGGAGGTTGGACTAGATGACCTAAGTAAGGTCCTTTGTAGCCCTAGCCCCTTTGGATGCTATACTTGGGTCTTTGAAGAAAGGTCAATGGTATTTTTCTATACAAAGCCCCATAGTCTCTCCAGGTAGAGAAGACCACAGTGGATCAGCTTCTGCTCTCTAATTTTAAGCTCACCCACAGCAAGGAAAACAGAGCACTGGTTTCCTTGAGAGCCTGGGGTAGCAGAGGAAGTCATTGTGGCTTTATACTGCCCTTCCGGCAAGTCATAACCATGGCTAATACCAGTATCCTCAACCTTGATTACACATTGCAATCACTAAAGCTTAAAAAATTACTGATTCTCACCCCAGAGATTCTGATTTAATTGGTCTGAGGTATGATCTAAGTATCTGGATTTTTAAAGGCTCCCAAGGTGATTCTACGTGCATTCTAAGGCTGAAAGCCACTAAGGCCTACATCATGGTGATGATAAGAGCTCCAGCTGGGTTTACATCCTGGCTTTGCCATTTAACGGTTGGTCGATCTTGGGTGTTACTTCTCTTTGAACCTGTTGTCCCATTATCCCCATATGTAACAACCAAGTGAGATAATGCATGTACAGCACTAAGCCAAAAAGAACATAGATAGGGACAACTATTAATGAATAAACAGAAAAGGTTCCTAGGAAAGACAAAAACTTTCTGTGCATCAAGAGCAGTGGTTCTCAAATTTGCAGCATAATCACCTGAAGGGCTTGTTGAAACAGACTGCTGAATACTTCCTTTCCCCAAAATTTCTGATTCAGTAGGTCTCAGGTGGGGCTCTAGAATTTGCTTTCCTAGCAATTTCTCATGTGACACTGATGCTGTTCAAGACTACATTTTGAGAATCACAGTTCTAGAGTAGGGTTTCTCAACAGCACTACTAAGGATATTTTGGGGCATTTGTTCTTTGAGCACCTCTGGCCCCTACTCATAGATGTGCATAGCATCCTTCCAGTTGTGACAATCAAAATGTCTCCAGACACTGACAAATGTCCTTTGGGTGGTAAAATTGCCCAGAGTTGAGAACTACCACTCTAGATCAGGGGTCGCCAACCCCAGGGCCATGGACCAGTATGGTCTGGGGCCTGTCAGGAACCAGGCCGCACAGCAGGTGAGTAGTAAGTGAGCAAGCTAAGCTTCATCTGTATGTGCAGCTGCTCCCCTGCGCTAGCATCACCGCCTCAGCTCTACCTCAGATCATTAGGCATTAGATTCTCACAGCACTGGTCCCTGGTGCCAAAAAGGTTGGCGACCACTGCTCTAGAGGATATAAATTGAAAAGAATCTAAGAGTCTAGGTGGGTTGCAGATGCAACTGAGAAAAGCTGAAGTCTAGAAGAAAAGAGACTTTGGGATAGCTCAGGGCTTGATGCAGCACTTTTTCGAAGGATTATTATGGGTCTTGGGGACAGAGACAATTGACCAGAGGGCAGTCTCAGAAATCAGACTTGGCTTCATTTAGTCCCACAGGAATGAGGCTTTTAAGCCTGGCCCCTCCCTCTGTCCTGAGACACAGCTGTCAAGACTTAAAGTCTCTTGGAAGGAGCAATCCTGCTCTAACTCAAATGGCCCGACAGCCTTTTCCTCTGGCTCAACTGCCTACAGCCTCAAATTGCTCAGAGCTCTCACTGACCTCAGTTTCCCACCCACACACCTTAACTGTTAACAAGTAGTAGATTCTAGGTCTATCTGTGAGAAACAAATAACTATAGTTATGCTGTGAAGAGGCAACTCTGACAAGAGCCCTGAGCTGTCCAAATCCACCTCCCTGACAATTCAGTCCACAAAACTCAATCACCTAGAAAAAAAAATCTAGCTCTTTTAAGTGCCAACAGTATTAAGTGCTAGAGACTGTGGAAATCATAAAGGGAAATTAACTGAAAACCAGAGATGCCATTACTCATTCGGGAACAATCTATCTCTCCTAAAGTGAGAATACAATTTGCACCCTCTGGGGATGTTTTATATTCAAACCTTTATTCTCCAGGTTGGGGCCTCTATTTCCTTCAAAGTCTAAGTGGTACTGTCATCTCCTCCTAATGGCTTCTACTCAGCCTTTGAAAAAGGCACTTGGGAGGAGTGAAGATGCTAAGATTAGAGGGAAGCCCTTACAGTCTCCAGGGCCTTGGTTCTTCCCACTCATTGCCAACTTCTCAAGGGATTGGTAGGTTTTTAAAAGTGCAACGTCAAGGTTCAAGCCTTGTTTTACCTCAAGCCAAGAAAATGGGTGAGTGGAAGGTACTGGACCAATTGTGAGGTATGTGGATATTCATAAGGATTAGGGAGTAACTTGTCATAGTGCTAGAGGTGTGAGGAGCAGCTTGCAAAACATCTCTTGCCAAATCTCTCCTGGTTGAAGTCATGACCTTATATATAATTATTGTTCAGGACTGAAATCTGAGTCACCATTCCCTCTGAAGATCCCACTACACTTTGTACAGTAAAGGCTCTAAGCAGTCCTCCAGTAAAGAAACCTGTCTGACTTTATCTGACACAGGCTTCCCCAAATTTACTTGAGCATGGAATCTTTATGCACCAATGTATCTAACATACTTGAGAAACACTGTTCTGTGGAATACACTTTAGGAAACCTCAGCCTACAGGATCAAGAACATAAGTACAAGCTCTCCAGGATTTTGCTCCTACTGAATTCTATAACTTTACTACATGCTGCTCCCATGTCTAACCATGCATAAGTTTGACGCACACGTTCTTTGTCCACCTGAAAAAGTCCTATTTATTCTCTAACTCCCAATTTAAGCATTATCACATTATCTGTGAAACTTCCTTAACTCTCCCAGGCACAATAAATTGATGTTTCCAATATATTTTATTCAAACTTCATTCACTGTATTAAAAGTAACTGATCTGACAGCTTTAACATCCTGTTGGTTCCTTTATCAATGAGTTAAATATTGGACATGTGCTCACTTAAAACCATCCTTTCTCTCTGTAAGATGCATAGATGATTCAGGTTTGTGAGCTAAAAGTATAAAACCAATCATGTTCAGAACAGGTTGGAGGTGTGAAGACCTTTGTGTTGCGATATGAGATTCAGAAAAGACACATGCCACTCCTTAGTGTCAGGTGAAATCTATTAGTGCTGATTTGCGTGCTAGCCAGTCACCCAGTGATTCAGGGAGACAGTAATCTGTCTTGGGGATAAAAGACAACTAATAGCATTTCTTAATAACCCTGTCAATTTAGGAAAGAGAGACAGGCAAGCAAAATCATAAACAAATCTCAATGTCATGGCCCAGTTACACCGAAACTTTCTCATATTCCTTTTGAGTTTGATGCAGCCTTCCAGCCAATGTCATTTCTGCCAGCTGAGACAGCCCCAAATCTACCCACTGTAGGAACCCTCAGTGTAGGGATTACTGCTTAGAAGTGTTTTTGGGCAGGAGGCAGAGTAGACAAAAACCCTGTTCATTAAAGATCATGCAAAAGTAAACAAGAACCAGATTCTTTCAGACCTATTTATCACCTCTTTACTACTATGTTTCTAGCAGGAGAGCAGTATTTGCTACTGATAATTATTCTGTTTGTCATTTTCATGAGTGAGTAAACCCACAAAAACACAGAAAAGGGGGAAAAAAGCCCACAACATCCCAGTAAACAGCTTCTCGGAAGTTTAACTGGATGTATCCCCCGTCCATATTATGTCCTGCTCAAATTTAGTGATCAAGCAGCAAAGAAAGGACAGCAATAAATCCAATCTATATGGCTCTTGTAAAAAGGCATCTATTTGGCTTTTAATACAAAATGACTCAGAGAAACACAGAAAGAAAATATACAATGCAGTTATTGAATTAAAAAAAAAAAATCCCCAACCAATTTCAGTCACGTTCTCTGGCTTCGGCCTGAATTAGAAAATAGGAAACTACAAACCAAACAATATCTGTCCCTTTGAAGAAAACAAAACAAAACAAAACAAAACAAAACAAAAGGAAAAAACCAAAGAGTCCCTGAAATCTGGCAGGTGGTTTTCAGAGGCCACTGTAAGCTTGCCTTAATCATTCTGTTGAAACTGGATACATGTGGTTGCTGGAATACGGCCACCTCTTCTTAGTTTCCTGCTAGTAATGATATTCATCTGAAGGGAAGATACTGGCCTGGGCACCATATGATGCCACAATGCAGTCTGAAGTCTCAAGGTCAAGCAGCCTTGGAGTCTTCCATTTCTTATCTTCACTGAATCTCCCCCATGTATAGTCTCTTGTCACTGGATGCTGAGAGAACTGAGGTGAAAAGAACAGAGAAGATAACTGGAAATAATGAAGGCTCAAGGAGAGTCGGTGTTCAAGGGCTCTTATGTCAAGAGCCAATTTTGGTATAAAAGAGCATTGGATTTGGCTTAAATCCCCCTCCTCTTAAAACACCATTCACAGGAAACTGTAGCCTGGCTTTTCAATCCACGTCCTCTCAAAACCATGAGGGTGAACTGTGCTATGGGGGAATACATGATCAGTCTCTAAATTCTGATGTCTCCTGTCAGTTAAACCCTAAGAAAAAAACCTTCTAAGTCATTATAGAAGAGCAGAATCAATGTCTGTGCCAGTCATTTTGTAAATGTGCTTAGCCCTGGAGAAAGTTACATTTTCTCCTTAAATTCGAGGCCCATTATTTAGTTTAGCTAGCCAATAAAATGAGTTAAGTTACAATTTAAATGAGTATTAAGAAATATCATTCTTTTATCCAAATACTTCACTGAAACAGACTTGAAACAAGTAAACTCACAAGAACTAGACTAATCAAGCTCCTTCTGAGACTGAGAAGAAAATAAAACACTGGGCTTACCCTTACTACTTAGAATAATGGTGAGACCCGTCAGTGACACCGATAAAGACCATCTGCATGGACATTCACAGAAAACAGACATCCAACTCTGCCTCTGTATTCTCAGGGCCCCTGTCAGAAGTTTCCCATAGTTTCCCTTCCCCCACAGTCTGAACAGACTTACTGATAGGCTCGTCGGGATGGAAAGCCACTTCATTGATGGAGCCAGCGTGGCCAGGCAGCTTATACAAAATCCTTCTGCTTGTGGTATCCCACACATACACAAACCTGCAAGGTATCATGAAGAGCAAAGCTAAGGCCTCCCAGAGCTGAGAGTAAAGTAGAAGCATGGCTTTTTATGAGAAATGAGAGGAACAATTTATTTATTCACCCTATATTTACTGAACTGTATTCTGACTTTCAGAAACTAGGAATACTGATTTTGAATATGGCATGGACCCTGACCATAAGCAACTGAGTAGAGAAAGAGGAATCGCCAAATTTATAAGCATTACTGGTATTTTCAAACACAAGCTTCTGAAAAAGGGAAGAACAAGAAAAAGACAAAGTTTTTCCTACAGACTCCACAGAGAAATCTTTCTCAAAGATCATCCAATATAATTAAGCTGTAGTTAACCTCATATGCATCCAGGAATGTCTTAAAGGTAATTCATTTCATGGCAGGTTGGGAGCCTAGGTTGTAGATCCATCTGAACTTTTTAGTATTGTATTCAAATCACAGAGCCCAGAGAAGAAACAGGAAATCTGTGCTATCTAAACATAACCCAAATATACACTGACCCAAATCTTGCACTGAATTCATGAACAGAAAGAATATGAAATTCTAGCATGGGAAAGGGCCAACAGAAATCGGCTAGTCTAAACTCATTTTACAGATTAAGAAAACTAAAGTACAGTGATCTTTCCAAGGTGACACGGTTCATCAGTGGCATAACTAAAACTAGAACTCTTAATATATTCCAGTATTCTTTCTCTTACCACCTGCAAACACCTTGCCCCACTCTTGCCCTCAGCCTCTAAAGTTCCTCTGACCCTCAACCTTGCTTGGGTCATTTTAAGCTTAAGGTAAAATAGAGATATTATCTTCATAAGACCATGCAAAAAATAATCTGTTGGTAAATTCAAAGGGCTGGTAGTTTTCAAACAGGTTATTCAATTATTTACATTGTTTTGTTCAGTCTATACCTAAAAGGGTATACTCACCAGTACTTGATTATAAAATGCCTAGTACTGCTCAAAACACTTATGGTCTAAAATGCAAATAAACAAGAGCTCCTTAATTATATAAAAGAGCTGGACTCCATAGGAACTAAATATGAGTTCCAAGCAAGATGGAAGAGAAGCAGGAACCCCATATGTCTACAGACTCCTTGGCTCCGATGCTCATGTTCTCCCTACTGTCTTCTTTCCTGCCATGCACAAATAACTGTCCTCATTAATCCAGTGAAGGACGATGTGGCATAGTGAAAAACATCTATGAGCTATGGAGTTAGAAAGACCTGGGTTCAAGTCTCAATCCAACTACTTAAATAGCTAAGTAACCTTAGACATTTATTTAACTTTTCTAGGCTTCTCTTTCCTTAGCTGTAAGAATGAAGACAATATTGATCTCACAGCTTGGTTGAGAGAAATAATAAGATAACGTATGCAAAGTGCCTGGCATATACAATTGATAGCTATTGTTATGACAAATACAGTTGTTTAAAAAAAACAGAATCACATGAAATCAATAGGCTGAATAAATCACTCATAACAGAAGGACTGGCCAGTTTTCCTGCAGTCTTTGATAGGACTGTTGATGGATTTCAAGTCTGAATATGAGGAGGTAGGTGATTTGAAAGTAGAGAGGGGAAATCTGCCGAATCCAGGCCAAGCTGAAAAGCAATTTTTTGAGAAGGATACATTTCCCAGGCACATAAAGGCCAGCAGAAACCCAGATCTCCAAAGGTTTACTTCAAGGCTGCACTCTCCATGGATGCCAATTAGGTGCTAAATTTAGAGGGGTTCCATGTCCTCTCCTTACTTTGGCATGGCAACATTCAGCAGGAACCAGGCTCCTTATATAACAGAGCTGCTTGCTGATTTGGGGCTAATTGGCAAGGAGGCCTGTGAAATCTGGCCAACCCCTAGCAGGTAGGCAAGCAGACTTTCCCCAGACCAGAGCCATGCTTCCACCACATGTAAGGTATAAAGGAACAGTGTGGAAGGAAAGAGGAAAGAGGGGACATTGAAAGTCAGAAAGACTAATGTCAGAAACAAACTATTCAAAAGAAAAGCACATGCAAATATCATTTAAAAGCTTAATTACATAAGATACAATCTCTCTAATGTAAACATACTCAGAATGGTGGCTACTCTATCAGAATGCAAGATACCTTAGGCTGTGGACTCGTTTAAGATCTTTAGTAACCTAACAACTGAAAATCCCTTAGATTCTCTTTTCAAGGCAGTTCTCTAAACCATCAGGACTCAAACTATCAATGTGGCACTGTTGCATCTGGATCCTTTCCCCCTCCGCAGAAAGTAGCTAAATAATTGTCCATTTTTCCTGGCAATGAACTTGTACCGGTCCATGGCTCAGGGGTTGGGGACCCCTGCTCTAAAAGGCGAGAAAGATGGGAGCTAGATCCACAGTTTGCCATCAGAAGGCTTTCTCATTCTTTACCATTCCACATCTGGTAAAGCAATAGCCTGGGCACCTGGACATCCCTATTTAACCTCTGACTCTCTTCGAAGTACAGGTCACCAAAATTTAACTGCCATCCTTGAACAAGGAATTCATTCATGTAATATTCATGAATAGGTCGAGCATTACCCTGGGTTCAGATAACTAAGAATCATTCTCTGACCTCCAGGAGCAAATAACAGCGGGTCCCACTGTTTGCCTGACTGTAAGATGTAATAAATGCCAATAAAGGTTAGATGTACAAAGTATGACTACAGCTCAGAACAAAGGGAAATTAGTTATGCCCAAGAGGTAAGGGAGAGAGAGGGCCAGGGAAAGTTTAGACACATAACATAGAGGTGATTACTAGAGAGATATAAGAGTTTGGATAATTGAGAAGAAACCTGAGAGAGAAGCCTGGAGGCACAAGAGATGTAAGAACAGGGAGAAGGAGTTCCATGTGAGTGAAGCACTGTGGGGATGGTGGGGGAGAAGAGCACGCCATACGTATTTGAATGAACTGAAGCATGGCAGAAGAATACAAGAAAAAAAACAGGAGTCAGATTATGAGTCTGAATTTTGTTATGATGGCAAAGGGAACACAACAGAATCAAAGAAACTGTTTACCCTCTAGGTCTAAAATGTATCCAAAGAGGGTAGAAATGATGTGTTTGTCCGACATGATTTTTAAAACCTTCATACTGCACATGGCTTCATCTCTGAATACAGCTATAACTCTATGTCTACTCTAGCTCAGTATCCGCACTTAATGTATTAAACATTAGATACCTGCATAGCTCCATTATTCTTTACCTCAAGCCCAGTAATCCTTACCTGTCGGCTGAGCCAGCTGCTATCTTGCTTCCATCAGGTGACCAAGAACATCTCAGAAGATTCTAAAATAATACATAAGCAGGAATCCAATGAATACAGTAATGTACCAAATCCTTCTTTATTAGACTATAGAATCACTAAGAGACTTTAAATTTCTTAAGTAGTTTTAATTATTCTCCCCAAAAAGATGATCAGCAATTATCTTGTATTTTTTGGCCCAAGAGAGCATACTTTATAACTTCATGCCATATAAAAACTGTAGAAAATGCTGAATTCTTAGTAGAGCGGACCTAGCAACAAAATTTTGTTCTGCCTACAAATGGAAGCTCCCTTTGCTCCATTTATCTTGATCCTCATTAAAAACATGTTGTGTTTATCTTGAAGGAAAATAAAAACAAAACAAAATCCAACAAAAAAATAAGATTTGGTTTATAAAGTGAAAGTGAATTTCAATGGGCTCTCAAAAGAAAAATATTAGTTTCTATACAAAATTATCTGGAGAAAAAGCTGTTTTTAAGAGCTGATCTGGGATTTGACAGTTTAGAAAAAATTTCTGTCTCTCAGAACTTGGGCTGTGACGCTTACTGAGGGTAGAGATGTATTCTCAGGGCCTAAGAGCTAGTCACTGGGAGAGTGAGGGAGCCCATCTGGTTAACAGCCATGGGAGCCTGGGTCCCATTTAGAACACTGACCTAAGAGGGTCAAAGTTACTAAGGAATTAAAAGGGTAGGAGTGTCTTGTCGAAATCAGTAGTTCTAAATTTGAGAGTTGGCTCCACCACAATCTATGTGATTGCCTTCTGCTCTATCCTTCTATCAGTTTTATTTCTGGGAAGAACAGTTTTGAGGGAGAACAGTGTTACCGGAATATAGCTTCTTCTTAGTGGACTACCACTCTCTACCCTTAGCACTATCTTTTTTTTTAAAATTGAGATATAAATGACATATAACATTGTATTAGTTTTAGATATACAACATAATGATTTGATATACATAGATACTGCACCTTAGCACCACCTTAAATGTTTCTTTGAATCAAATGAACAGTAAAACTCCTTTGCTGTGCAGAACTCACCTTTTCAAAGTTGTGTACATTTCCTTGAAATATCTTTACACACCTCTCCTTGGGAGCAAATGGCCGAACATCCCAGACCCGCACTGCAAATTCAAATAAACCAAGCAAAATAGTTATCAGCCACAGCCTCCTGAGAACCCAGCTGAAATCAGTACCATGTCAATGACTGGTACTGTTTTCTGAGGGGAGGAGGTCCAACATGGTACACTGCTACCTGGAGAGGCTCTTTGCTTTTTCTAACAGGAATGAAATGCATTCAAGTTCCATTGGGTCTAAGGACAAAAAGGAAAGCTGAGGGGGTAGGAAGGAGAAATGTCAAACATATTGCTAGGGATGTACAACATTAAGTAGTTGGCTATGACACTAACTTCCAACAAAACATCCTGCAAATGATTCCTCTGCCAACCCAAAGAGTCACATCTAGCAAAGCTTTGACATGACAATCTAACTACCACTGACTACTGTGACATTCAGTCTATAAAAAACAAACTCAGAACTAACCTTTTCTAATTTCGCTCATGAGCACCTGACAGCCTAAACTTGAAGAAAGTCAAACATATTAAAAGAGCATCGGGCAACAAGAACTAAAAAGTGGAACTTTCGGATTCCGAATTGGCCTCTGCTTTATGATGGCGGAAGCGACGTAGGGTAAATAGCGGGATTCGGGTGAATTTTGGTCTCCTCTAAAATGAGAATACTACTTTTATTTTATTTTTCTTTTTAATAAAAGTATTTTAAGGATCAAATAAGATGATATATGTGAAAGGGCTCTAAAAGATTGGAGGCTATAAACAAAAAATTTGTAATTTTATTATATAGCCATAACAAGAAGTTCTCCTTATTTTAATAACCATTTAGGGAATCTCATCTTTCTCTACTGTGACCAATGCCAGAATGTTAATGGTAAATCCATCAAAATCAGGATATGTGTATAAATACCCACGCTAAGCGGTAGCTACAGCTATTGTTAATTAAAGCTATACCCATTGTTAATTAAAGCTATACCTATGGCTATTGTTAATTAAAGCTATGGAATCTGAGTGATATCATTTTGAGTGTGAAAAAAATATCAATCCTTGAATTCAGAGAGGCCTAAGAAGGTGAAGTTATGTGTAAAAGTTTGCTATTGACCTGAGAATCCAGTCAGAAGGTAAGAATGTTAATTCATTCATTTGACACATATTTATTGAGCACCTATTGAGTGTGATGCACTGTTTTCATTTCAAAATGCCAGTGAAAACATTTTTGCTCCTGACAAACCTATGAACTTACATACCAGAGAGGCATTTCCAAACTCTTGTAAATTAAGCATATAATCCAACAATTCATCTTCTTTTTCTGCAATACCCATCCTTCCACATAACAACTCAAAAACAAGCAGACAAGAGTATTTGTGTAAATTTGGAATGCTGACATGTTTTAATGAGGTCCTCTTGTCACACCAATGCTTTGGAGTGGAGAGGGAAGACATACTGGCAGAAAGCACAATGAAGATATCAATAGGTCTACTGATCATCCAAGTTTGGTGCTCTCTGAAGTGTCTGAGAACTGTCTTAGATAAATTTTAAGACTCTCATCTTTTTTAATATACTAATCACCAAGAGTTTCTTGTCCCCTACTTGAATCCACAGTATGCCAGAGCTAAAATGGGCCTTAAAAGTAAAGTCCAATCTTCTTATATTACCAGTGTAGAAACTGATGCTTAGAGAAATGTTAAGTGCAAAGCTGCTCAGGGATTAGATGGCAGCTCTGGGACTAGAATCCTGGCTCTTTGACCAGCTCTTTCTTCTAAAGCTTTTTCTATTACGTGTCCTCCTAATTGTCCTGGTGAAAATCTGTGAGCTGTCCTGATTCTTTCCTTGGACTCTCATTTATCCCAGCACACACTTCTAGCACCCAAGGCCTACTTTCTTTATGACCCACAATGACTAGGAACTGAAGAGTGCTTTCCTTTCCAAAGTTACCTGTATTGTCCATTGCATTGGACAAGAGATAAGAGCCTTCAGAACTTAAACTCAGACCAGTCACTGAATCTGCATGGCCTCTCATCGTATAGGTAAGCTTGTTTTGGCGCAGGTCCCAGACCTATAAAACAAAAAGGTGCTCTCAGAAATCAAGTTATGAACAGCAATAAACTAGTTACTAAAGAGTCAACTGCCTAGAGAAATTGGTAACCCCTTCTTAAATTACCTCTGGGCCAAGAATTACTTTACCACAAAATATAGGATTTCTACCAAAGAGGTAACACTCTCCTCTTTCTAAAAAGGGAGTCAAAGTTAGTATATTTGACTAGATAGATAACAACTAATGAATGTCAAATATTAAGATAAAGTTTAACAAAAAATAGTAGAATGTATAAGTTATTTTCAAATCATAATGAAATAAGTTAGGAATTAAAAAACTAAAAAATGCTTCAACTCTGATTCTTAGCAATTAAAAATAAACTATTATAACTATGTAAAAAAACAAGTAAACATGTCCTTTGAAAAAGGCATTATGATTGCACGCAAAAAATTATATAACAAAGTAACATACAAAGATAGAGGCTTAAAAATTTTTCATTTGATATCATAATATGTATATACACACATATATATACACACTATGGAAAAGTACATTCATTAAAATATGCCTGGGTAGGAAAGGTAAGAGAAACGGTTCAGCTGAGAATAACCTAATGACAAACAGAAAAAATATACAGTTTATTAAGTTTTGGCTCATAAATGCATTGCAACACTAGGAGTTCTCATGCTAGAGATAGGAGAGCAGAGTGGAAAGAGTGGGGATTTAGGGTCAGACTGAACTAGTCTTTGCTATGTAAAAGTTATGTGTTATTGGTCCACTAACCCTCTCTGAACTTGTTTCTGGTCTGTAAGATGGGAATAACAACATTTATTTCTTATGGCTGTTGTGAGGATGACAAATAGAATGCTTAGCATAAATGTGCCTGGCACACAGAAGGTCCTCAATAATTGGTACCTATTTATTGTTAAACAACTCCTAAAAATAACTCTGAAGACCAAATATAAAAATGTCTATATAATGAGCTACTAAGTAAATAAGGAAAATACAAAACAGTGTTTATATTTACATAACCTGTAACTGTGAAAAATATATTAAAGCCAACAGAAATGGTCTGGCATGTCATATAGAAAAAGAACAGCAATTTTCTTAACATCATTGGTATTACACAAAATTTCCTCCAAATCTGATTTATTTTTGCCATGTAGTTTTTTTCTAAGTGAAAAGTCCCTTTAAACAAGGTACTTTCCTCATCTAGAAATGAGTTCAGTGTTATACGTACTCAAGAAATACGTAAGAGACAACTCCTCGTTCCCTGTCAATAGCTCATTCATGTGGAGCCCAACATACTTTATAAACAATCATTTTGTGTCAGGATGTTTGCTGCCTAAATAATCAGGAAAGCTTAAAATAGCTGAAATTTTTTGTTCAAGCTGTTGATACTCCTCTTCAGAGAAGATACTGTTGAAATCTTTAGCTTTGTAACTAAGAGAGAATGCAATTCACCATCTCTCACAGCCCTTGGGTGGTATTTCCAGACTTTCCTCTTTGAGGCCTGCACATATTGTGCAGAGCCAAAATATATTTGGGATTTCCCACAGAAAGCGTGAATAAAGCACCAATTTAAGCAAAATATTTTACGAATGTCCTAATCAACTGCTCAGTGAACATCGGGGCATGTCATTAGTGGTAGGCACTGTTAGAGATTTTAAAAAAAAGATATAATCCCTGCTCTCAGGAAGCTTTCAGTCAGCAGGAAAAACAGACATGTTAGTTTTAAGAGATGAGAATGCTATACAAGGTATAGTAGCAAAGAGAGATTAACTCTCTCGTGGTCCACAGATGGGAGTGAGGAAGGGAAAGTTTCATAGAGAATGAAGCATTTGAGCAGAGATATTTTTTTTACTTAGACAAAGTAGAAGAGTATTCCTAGGCAAAAATAATGTGTGAAAGCATAGAGGCATGAAGAAATTGCTGGAATGTAGGCAATCAGGCAGAGAAGCAGCAGACAATGCTTGAGAGGTAGGCAGGCAGAGGCCAGCTCATGAAAGATTTTTAATGCCTGGCTTGGACATTATCTTCCTCACTGGGAGCCACAGAAGGGTTCAGAGTAGTGGGATGATTTGGTTAGATTTACATTCCAGAAAGATCCTTTAGGCCCAGATAATTGAAAGGATGAGAACGAAGGCTGGGAAATCAATGAGGATTTATTCTATTCCCCTTACCCAACCCACTACATTAAAAACAAAACAAACAAAAAACGATCAACTAAACTCCCATTCTGACCAGAGCTCAGAATTATAAGAAATGCCAAAGAACTGCTAGTTGGACCTTGAAGCCATCAGACAGAAGCACGTTTTCTTCTTTTATTCATTTTCCTCTGATGCCCCAATACTATAACCAGAAAGAAAAATCCCAAGAGGTTGGCAGAAAGAATTTGTTCACCTCAGATTTTAAAACGGGTTCCCATTCCCTATTTGTTCCCCCTTTCTTAGAATAGGTGGTGCTAAGTAAGAGACTGAGAAGCAAAACTTTCAGGAGCACCTCCTGATGTAGTGAGGGAATACAGTGATTTGTCAAACAAGTGCTCAAGACTGGTAGGCCTGTAAGTGCTTAAAGATACTTGTTAATCAACTAGAGACAATTCGATAGAGTGGAAAGAGTATTAGCTCCCTGAAAATAGAGTTCTGGTACTGGCTCTACCAATGACTATGTGAGTGACTGACTGTGTGATCTTGGCCAAATCACTTGTTAAGGCTTCACTTTAGTCATCTGTAAAGTAAGAGGGATAACTACATGTCTAAGGTCCCTTTCAGATTTAACACTCTCTGAGTCTGTTTCTGATTGAAAAGGAGGCTCTGTTTCACATTTAAAGAAATGTATGAGGGCCTGAAGACAATTAAGAATCTTTCTGGGTCCAGGGGCAGTTATTCTTCCCTAAGGGTGTAAGAATAAGAGGTGTTAGATAGAAAGAAGACTGCAATCCTAATAGTCTCATACCTCTCCAGCATACTCTTTAGTTACATAGGAGCCAAAATGAAGTCAAATAGTTATAGCAATCTTATTTTATTTTAAATACTGTCTGTATTAACTGCTATTGCCAGAAAACAATCTGGGAACCTGTATCTAAGATATGAAATATCCTTATACTTATTAACACATTAATTTTCATCTAGAAATCTATTCTAAGAAAATTAATATGGAAAGGGTTCATGCTCAAATATGTCCATAGCAGCATAATTTGTGATAGTGATACATAGGAAATAGCCTAAACATCCAGTGACATGGTTGTCACTTACTACATTATCAAATATTCTAATAAGTAAAATAATGATGAAAGTGGTTAACATATATAGAATACTTACAAGTAACTACTATTTTTCTGGGAATATTATATTCTTTACCTCATTTAATCCATATAATTGTATGAGGTAGGGTGATCATTCCCACTTAATGATGAGAAGTGGAAACTCAGAAAGGTTAAATAACCTTCTTAAGATTACATAGCTAGCAGTTAAGTGGGAGAATCAGAAAAAATGACCCTAAGTTCTGGGGTTGTTATGTACATCATGGTGACTAAAATTAACAAAACTGTACCGTGCATTTGCAAATTGCTAAGAGAATAGATTGTAAAAGTTCTCATTACAAGAAAAAATAATTTGTAACACTATGAGGTGATGGATGTTAACTAAACTTATTTTGGTAATCCTTTTACGATACATACATATATCAAATCATGTTGTACATCTGAAACTAATAATGTTATATGTCAATTATATTCCATTAAAACTAGAGAAAAAAAGAAAAATGATCCTAACTATAATCCTGAAAGATTCTAACTACAATGTTAAGAAGAAAATAAGATGAGTGATGCAATAGACGTCAAGTAGAAGGAAAGTCTAGTTTAGTCTAAGAAATCCTCTGAAGAGAAGATAACTGAGCTAAGATTAGAATACAAGAGTTAGCTAGCTAATTATGGTACTATTAGGGTGGGGTGGGGTTCCAGACAAAAAATTAGTTATATGTTATTAAGTGAAAAGAATGTCATATAAGATTTTTTTATTTTTATTTTTTGGCAAGGCAATCCTTGGTTGACCTCACAGATTGCAAAAACCTTGTCAGCAGCTTACAATCCTTTTTATTTTTTATGCCTACAGCACTTGGTCTTCCTAGGTGGCCTCCCATCCAAGTACTAACCAGGCCCAACCCTGCTTAGCTTCTGAGATAAGACGAAGTCGGGCTTATTTTATCTAAAGTGTGAATGTTAAGATGTTTTCGTACAAAACATTATAGTATAGAAACAGACTGGAAGTATATTAAAATATCAAAGAGTGAATTTGGATGATGAGACTGTGATTTATTTGTCTTATTTTTTTTTACATTTGCTAAGTTTTCTTCAATGAACAAAAGTTATTTTCATTACTAAAACATTTAAATTGTAATAAACAATTTTATCTTAATTTTTAATAATTTTATTCCCAATAAAGTTGATTTATTAAATATACATTTGAATGCAATTTTTACATTTCTGCAAAACTTTTAAGGTAAATAAGCAGGCAAACGGGACAGTCCATCCTGATTTTTAGTTTGGAAAATGAAATACACTACATACAGTGCACAAACAGAAAGCTCCCAATTCTGGCAAGAGAAGGCAGTGATATTGACCAGGTACACAATAAGATGTCCCAGTTTTTGGAATACGCTGTGTACTTTTCATAAAAATATTTCCTGAAAATGAAGCACTAACAGAAAAATTTGAGTATCTGTGGACAGAATAAAGACTTTTTAGTTTAGAAAAACAAAGTCATGATGTAAACTTGTAAAATATATAGGATAACTGGGAACTAATTCACCAAATTGTACAAAACTAGAATCAGAAGATTTCTCAAAGAAATGTAAAGGACGATATTTTAGAAAAAAGCTAGTGCTGAACATAACTGCTGTACTCATGGGACTGTATTTATACTTCTGCATATTTGAGATTAGTTTGGATTTCAGAATAAAATTGATATAAATCAACAATGACAGGGATTAGCTATCTGCAGAAATAACCAACTCTAAGGGTAGCTACATCATATGGTGTGTGTCTGAGAAGACATGGAAAACATTCAAACCCTTAAAAAGCACTGGGTATCCCTTCAGGACTATAGCACAATTGAATATATTTGTTTATTGAAGGGCCAGGAATAGTCTAGAATAAAAAGCCTGAAGTAAATCATACTTTTTGTGGTAAGAAGATCTTACCAGCACAAGAGTATTATTCTTAGGTTGGTCTATTCCCACAGTGGAGATGAGAATATCAAATTCTTACAGCGTAAGTAAAATAATTCAGTCTCCAAAGGTGGCATATGGTATGATTCCATTTATATATCCTAGAAAAGGAACTACAGGATAAAGAACAGATTAATGGTTGGTAAAGATTAGGGATATAGAGAGAGTTTGAACCAGAGGAGCACTGTGAAATGTTGGGAGGGGGGCGGTGGTGACAGAAATTGTTCTGTACCCTGTTTGTGGCAGTTACACAAATCTAGGCAAGCATTAAAATTCGTAGAACTGTACACTAAAAAACTTAATTTCACTGTATATAAATTTTAATACTAACACTTTCAAAGTATAAAAATTATCATAGCTTCATGACATTAACCTACTTTCATCTGTATACGTCCTCTAGTGAGTCTACTGCTAGTGGGTTCCCAAACCTCACTCTGGGAAATAGCGCATTAGCTATTAAGATGATTTAATTAAGTTCCCATGTTCTGATTCCACATATTCTACCATAGTTGTGTGGTAGAAAAGGGATGGGAAGTTAAATTTTGGAAATGGTGAATTCTGAAGTACTTATGAAACACCCAAATAGGGGATGCTGAGTGGCTGGTTGTACTCAGGGCTCTAAAGCTGAAGATCTGGGCTGGGAATATGGAGTCATCAGCACAGAGAGGACAAAGTCATGGAAATAGATGAGAACTGTCCAGGGAAAAGGTGTAAAGTGAGAAGAGCGCCTAAGAAAGAACCTTGGAGAATAATGGTATTTAAAGAATGTACAGAGAGATAGCTCAGAGAGGTATCTGAGAAGGATATGCCAGAGGGGTAGGAGAGTATGTTGTTATAACCAGTTAACAACAACAAAAAAAAAAAGACTAGAAGAATTTACTGGATTCAGTAACAAGAAAATATTGTTGACTCTGAAGAGGACTGTGTCAATGAAACAATGGAGGCAGAAGCCAAACTGTTGAGGAGTGATCAGGAAATTTGGAATTGAGGAATGAAAGGGAGGTAAGGAACTGAAGACAGTGAGTAGAAAAATCTTCAGGGGATTTCTCATAGGTATTAAGAGCATGACTCTGGAACTAAACTTTCTGAGGTTCCACTGCTATTAGCTGTATAACCATAAGTTGTCGTGCCTCTCTTAGCTCAGTTTCTTCAGCTACAAAATTTTTTTAATAGTGCTTATTTTATGAGATTGTTGTGAATTAAGTGAATAATGTAAAGCTCTAAAAATAATGTAAGCACTATCAAAGTGTTAGATATAATAACCACATGGTCTAGCATCTCTTTCTCCAACACTATTAACTATATCTCATTCTGAGTTATAGACTCTCCACAATTTCATTTCCATAGTCTCAAAAAGAAAGACACACTAAGACATTAGGGTAGAAAAAAAAAATCACAAATGGATTTCATTAAGCCAACAACAGCAACAACAAAGGTTCTGAATGTCTTTAAGCAGAGAACGTATTCTTCATTTTCAGAGTCCCCACACAGGGAACTGCACATTTCACATTAACTGCCTGGCCCTTACAGCATTTACAAGAGCTGTAATGCAACCCTTGACTTAGGCAGTCAATGAGGACAGGGCAGAAAGAAAACATGTTCAAAATTACTATCTTCCTTTTAGTTGGTATTAAGTGCAAGCTACTACAATCTCAGAGGTTTGAAAAGATTCATCTCAGTGAGTGGAGATAGTGAAAGGGAAATATAACAAAACACCAAACATACCTTGATATCATTGTCTATTCCACCAGAAATAATCTGATCACTTGTGTCATTGAAGGTCACAGCTAACACCTGGTAGGTGTTCTGAAACGTCTGGATGGCTGCTTTTTTCCGGATGTCCCAAAGCTAAAGCAGAAAGAACAGGAGAGTCTACAGTAACAGCACTCTGAGAAGTAATTGCATAGTATACTCCTAAGTCCAAGGACTTTGTGGAGGTGAACACATCTCTAATAGGAGCCCCTTCAGAAACTCCTATGGATATACTAGTAACATGGTGAGAAGTGACCACAATTTTGCCTACATATCTGAAAGTTAGCAGAACAAATCACTTTGGTTATGTTTTGACTCCTTTGTTAAAATCTGAAAAACAAAGCTAATCAATATGCCCTTAAGAGTGGAAATCCTCTACTGGCTTAGTTCATATGTCCTTACCACAGCAAGGATATTACACCAGTGTTCTCAAACTGTAGATGCCACTTTATTAGTGGGCTGCAACTTACATAAGGGGCGAAATAAATAAATAAACAAAATATATATGTGTGTGTATATATATGTACATTTGTATATATGAAGAAGAGGTTACTTCAGCAAAAATTTCAGAGTAGGGACTGCCAAAAGATTGTCCTTCTACAAAGAATTATGTAGCAAAAAACCTGGCAGAATCAACTTTATCAGAACTCTAGACACTAATCAAAAGTTTATAGCAACCAGGCAAATACTTGATGAGGAAAGAGCTACCTGCGTCTTAGGAAGAGTTCTGTAGTGTTTTAACTTACCTTGGCTTCATCTCCTAATTCAGCAATACTTTTGAAGGTAATAGCCCATATTCCCCATATAGGTTCTTAGTACTGGAGGGAACAGAACAGACCTTATTCCTTGTTCTTGAAGAATTGTGGTTGTTGTGCTCGCTTCAGCACCACATACACTAAGAATTGTAGTTGTTTTTACCTGTCTGGTGGCTCCTTGAAGGATGAGTTCAAAGGGTTTGTCTTTATTTTGCCTAATTTAGAACTCTACCAGGGCAGAGGCATTTGTCAAAAACATTTGCAGGCAAATGCATTAGCTTCTGCCTGTTGGGGCCAAGGGTAACATTTGGGACAAACAAAAGACAAACCAAACAGCTTGGGAGGGAAGGTGGGGAATGAGGCAATTTGGAGAACAAGGGCTTTGAAAAGTTCTGACATATTCTTGGGACTCTAAAAAGTCATTCATATGCCCATGACTGGGCACATGCTTAGAAAAGACCTGAGAAGGTCTTACCACTACTAACCTTCAGGCTCTGCACAAGCAGGAAGTGAAGGTTAATGCAGAACTGTAAACCGCCTAGCTGAGAGGTGAAGGCAGGTGCCAACACACACACAAAGCCAATTTGCAAAGACTGGGAGACTTTATTTTCTCCCAGGTGATTAAGGAAATCTTTGCTGAACTATTTGCAAACCACTAAGCAAATGAAAGACTTCGTTGGCTATACATGACTTGATAAAGTGTAAGAAAATTCACCCAACAAACAATAGGTACCACAAACAGCAACAACAAACCCTTGGGAGAATCCAACTTCCAGAGTTGCCACATTATAATATTCAAATGTCCAGTTTTCAACAAAAAATTATGAGGCACAAAAAGAAGCAAAAAAGTATGGCCCACACAGAAGGAAAAAAGAAATTAATAGTCCTTTCAATAAATGGTGCTGGGACGACTGGATAACCACACGCAAGAGAATGAAGCTAGACCCTTACCTCACACCATATACAAAATTTAATGGGTCAAAGACTTAAATGTAAAAGCTAAAACTATAAAATTTTTAGAAGAAAAAATGGATTTGTAAATCTTCACGACTGTGGATTTGGTGATGAATTTTTAAATGACACCAAAAGCACAAATGACGAAAGAAAAGATAACTTAGACTTCATAAAAATAAAAACTATTGTACATCGAAGGATAATATCAAGAAAACGAGAACGATCAAAGAAAATATTTGCAAATCATAAATCTAATAAAGGTGTAGAATCCAGAGTAAAGAACTCTTATAACTCAACAACAAAAATACAAAGAGCTCAATTAATAAATGAGCAAAGGATCTGAAAAAACATATCTCTTCAGAAGATAGAACAATGGCCAATAAGCACACAAAAAGATGCTTAATATCATAAATCATCTGGGAAATGCAAAACAAAAAATTAGGTACCACTTCACACTAACTAGGATGGTAATAATAATAACGATGATGATGATGATGATGAAACTCACACAGAAAATAACAAATCTTCGTGAGTATGTGGAGAAACTGGAATCTTCATACATTGCTGGTAGGAGTGTAATATGATGTGGCTACTATGGAAGAGTCTGACATTCCTCAAAAAGTTAAACATAGAATTACCATATGACCCAGCAATGCCACTACTAGATAAATACCCAAGATAAATGAAAACAAGTGTTCAAATAAAAACTTATACGAGTGTAGCAACATAACTCATAATAATTTTTTTAAAAAGTGGCAATGACCCAATATCCATCAACTTATAAAGGTACAAACAAAAGGTGGTATATCTATACAAGGGAATATTATTTAGCCATAAAAAGTAAAGAAATATTGATACATGCTCACAACATGGATGGACCTTGAAAATATTATGCGAAGTAAAAGAACCTGGGGAACACAAAAGGCCACATAAGATTCCATTAATATGAAATGTCCAGAACAGGCAAATCCAGAGACAGAAAGTAGTTTAGTGGTTGCCAGGGGCTGGAATGTAGTGACTGCCTAATAGGTATGGGGTTTCTTTCTGGGGATGACGAAAATGTTCTGGTACTGGATTGTGGCATTGCACAACACTGAATGTACTAAAAGCCACTGAATTGTGCATTTTTTAACATGGTTAAAATGGTGAATTATGTTCAATGAATTTTACCTCAATTTTAAAAAATGATAGAAAAGAAGTTATTAGAGAATGGCACATATAGAAAGGGTTAGTTCACTGAGTAGACATATTGAGGGAGGTATATACTGGGTCACAATATAAAATGTATTCCTTAAAGTAGATAATGATAAAAAATGTTTAAAAGTTACTGTGCTTAGACTATCTAGTTTAATCTCAACTTTTATAAGTGAAGAAACTAAAGCTCAAAGAAACTGACTTGAAGAACACCTAGCACATCAACAGCAAAAGGACTAGAATTTAGTACTGTCTGATTCTATTAATGTATTAAAGTATTAAATGTGTGTTAATTTCTTATAATTACTTAAGTAATATATACTTGTTTAAAAAACTAAACATTTATTTTTTATTTTTCAGTTATAGTTGGCATTATATTAGTTTCAGGTGTAGGACAGTGGTTATACATCTGTATAACTCACAAAGTGATCACCCTAATAAATTTGGTGCTCCTCTGACACTGGACATAATTATTGGCTATATTCCTTATGCTATACTTTCTATCTCCATGACTATTTTGTAACTACCAATTTGTACTTCTGAATCCCGTCCTCCTTTTTCACCAACCACCCCCGCCCCCCGCAAGTCCCCTACCATCTGGTGATTCTCAAAATGTTCTCTGTATCTGAGTTTGGTTTTTCGTTTATTTCGTTGTTTAGATTTCACACATACGTGTAATCATTTGGCATTTGTCTTCCCCTATCTGACTTACTCCACTCAGCACACCACCCTCTAGGTCTATCATAAAATGTCTTTTTATTACTTTTAGTCTGTGTGTCTTAATTTGAAGTGAGTCTCTTACAGGGAGCATATGTAAGGGTCCTGTTTTCTTATCCATTCAGCCACCCTAACTTTTAATTGGAGCATTTAATTTTTTCATTTGAAGTACTTGTTGATAGATATGTAGTTACTGCCATTTTTTATTCATATTTTTGATACATATTTTTTTCTTTTTCTTAAAGAAGTCCCTCCAACATTTCCTGTAATACTGGCTTGGTGGTGATGAACTCCCATTAGCTTTTTCTTACCTGGGAAGCTCTTTATCTGTCCTTTGATTCTAAATGGATTACTCTGTTGGGTAATCTTGGTTGTAAGTCCTGGGTTTTCATTACTTTGAAAATTTTGTGCCAAGTCCTTCTGGCCTTTCAAGTTTCCGTTGACAGTCGGCTGACAGTCTTATGGGAATTCCCATGTAACTAATTGCCTTTCTCTTGCTGTTTTTAAGATTCTCACTTTGAATTTAACATTTGGCATTTTAATTATGATGTGTCTTGGTGTGGGTCTCTTTGGGTTTATCTTGTTTGGGACTCTGAACTTCCTGGGATAGGTCTATATCCTTCATTAGGTTAGGAAAGTTTTCCATCATTATTTCTTCAAATATGTTTTCAATTACTTGCTCTCTCTCTTCTCCTTTCCGTACAGCTATGATGAGAATGCTGCTAAAGCTTGACATTGTCCCAGAGGCTTCTTAAACTATCTTCATTTTTTGGATTTTCTCTTGTTGCTGTTCTGATTGGGTGTCCTCTGCTACTCTATCCTCTATGTCGCTTATTTGATCCTCTAATACATCCACTCTGTTGATCCCCTCTAATGTACTCTTCAACTCTGATATTGTATTTTTTGTTTCTGATTGGTTCCCTTTTGTTTTCCATCTCCATTTTTGTTTTCTATCTCTTTGTTAAAGTTCTGAGTTCATCTACTCTTCTCCTAAGTTCATTGAGCATCCCTACAACCAGTGTTTTGAACACTATCCAGTAGATTACTTGTCTCCATTTTGGTGAAATCTTTTTCTGGAGCTTTGTTGTTCTTTCATGTGGGACATGATTATTTGTCTCTCATTTCGGCTATTTCCCTGTGTCTGTTTCCATGTATTAGGTAGGGCTCCTAAGTCTCAAGGTCTTAGTAGAGTGGCTTTATGTAGTAGGTGTGCTGTGGGGCCCAGTAGCACAGTCGTGGGAGGGGTCCAGCTGCAGGCCAACTTTAGCTGCAGCCTATGCACGTTCAGGGCCACATGGTAAGATTATCAAGCAATCCACATATAACTGCCACCCATGTTAGACTTACAGGTACCTTGAGGGGCCAAGTCAGAAACCAAGCCGGCTGCCACTAGTGTGGGACTCAGGGCTGCTCAGCAAGATGTACAGTGCATGCTTGAGGCCAATTGCTGCTTCTTTGGGTTTTGTGAGCTTTTGAGAGATTTTATGAAAGTTCACAGCAGGAGCCAAGACAGCCCATTTGTATGGAATAAATCACTGGAAGCAGATTAGATGGGCTGATAAGTTGGAAGAAGCAAAGTCTTAGGGAATCCCCTGGGTAGGGTGACCTATGTTATTCACGTTGATGGTACCTGCATCTGCAGGCTGGGAGCAGGGAGGGCTCAACAAAAGAATAATGCCTTTTGCCTGCACCTCTGTCCTAGAACTAGGCGCCCGTCCAGCCCTCACCCTGATGTCCGAAAGCTCAGCATCTCCCTGCATGTCCCTGGCATTCCTTGAGCAGCTGTCCCAGTGCTAGAGCTCAGAGGAAGCGAGTCTGCCAGCAAGTAAGGCTGGGCACAAACTTTAAGAAGAAGGTCTATGGTTCCGCAGCCCTCTGTCTCACTCAGCCACAATCTCCGCTGATTGTGGGGTGTTCTTTTCCCAGAACTGGAATCCTGGGCTGGGGAACTCAGTGTGCAGCCGGGATCCCTTGGTCCTCAGGTGGGGGAGGTGGCTCTGCAGCCAGGGTAAGCCCTCTCAATTCTCGATCGCCACAAACGGTTGTGGCACTGGGCTGTTTAGTGTCTCCACACCAACTACTGATTTGAGGTAACCTGGTATTTGACGTGACCTAGTTGTAGGACTTAGATGTTTATTATAATAGGCTTACAATAAATGTTTGTTAACAAAATCCATTATGGTACTCTCATCTCTAACTGCTTTTTGATATGCCAATTAGCAAATTAGTTACTGTTAAGACTCTCCAACTATACTACACCTAGGTTAAGAGCTCTGGGCTTTGGAACAATTCCTAAGCCACAGACTCTCCTCCTAGCCAAGCATCAAAGGGTTTCGATTGATTAGGTTTATTATAAAAACCACTCAATAGAAAAGCATAAAGCAGATAATTCTGAGTGTCAGTGTCATTACCTCTTTAATTATGAAAAAAAGCAAATTCATTTAAAAAAGCAACAATCGCAAGTTTAGAGGGGTTGCTCAGATGTACCCCTTTGAAGTCCATCTGTTTAATCATTAAAATATCACCCAGAGTCCAAAATTAGTGCCAAAGAAATAAAATGGTTGGTACTACACAGCAGTGTGTCCTTCTGTGCTCTTGAAATACGTTACTATTACTATTAATTGGCCTTATTTTCCTAATTTGTAAAATGAGGATGCTGGATGAGATCAATGGCTCCCACAATGTCAGATCTGCTACACATTTAAAATTCTGAGTCTTAAAAACACAATACCATTTACATTAGCATCCAAAAAAAAGGAGAAATATTTAAGAATAAATTTAACAATTATGTACAAGATCTATATGAGGAAAATTTCAAAAACTCTGACGAATGAAATCAAAGAAAAACTAAGTAAATGGAGAGATATTCCATGTTCATTATTAGAAAGACTCAATACTGTCAAGATGTCAGTTCTTCCCAACTTAGCTATAGATTCAGTGCAATCCAAACCAAAATTCCAGCAACTTATTTTGTGAAAATCAACCAAATGATTTTAAAGTTTATATGGAGAGACAAAAGACCCTAAATTGCCAACACAGTATTGAAGTAGAACAACTTAAGTTGGAGAACTGACACTACCCGACTTCAAGACTTACTATAAAGCTACAGTAATAAAGACAGTTTGGTACTGGTGAAAGAACAGACAAACAGATCAATGGAAGAGAATAGGGAGCACAGAAATAGACCCTCATAAATACAGTCAACTGATCTTTGACAGAGGAGCAAAGCAACACAATGCAGCAAAGACAGTCCCTTCAACAAACGGTGCTGGAACAACTGGACATCCACATGTAAAAAAAGAATATAGACAGACCCTATACCTTTAACAAAAACTGAATCAAAAGGGATCGCAGATCTAAATGTAAAATGTATAATACAAAACTCCTATAAGGTACATAGGAGAAAACCTAGATGATTAGGGGTATGGTGATAACTTTTTAGATACAACACCAAAGGCACAATCCATGAAAGAAAAAATGATAAGCTGGACCTCATTAAAATCAAAATCTTCTGCTCTGTGAAAGACACTATCAGGAGAATGAGAAGACAAGCCACAGACTGAGAGGAAATATTTGCAAAAGTCACATCTGCTAAAGCAGAGGGCACCAAACCCCAGGCTGTGGATCAGTACTAGTCCGTGGCCTGTTAGGAAAGGAGCCACACAGCAGGAGGTAAGTGACGGGCGAGCAAGAGAAATTTCATCTGTATTTGCAGCTGTTCCCCAGTGCTAGCATCATCACCTCAGATCCACCTCAGATCATCAGGCATTAGATTCTCATAGGAGCACTGGTCCCCGGTACCAAAAAGGATTGTTATTCAAAATGTACAAGCTCTTAAAACTCAATAAGAAAACAAACAACCCAATCAAAAAATGAGTTAAAGACCTTAAGAGACACCTCACCAAAGATGATATACAGATGACAAATAAGTGTATGAAAAGATGCTTCACATTCTATGTCACCAGTGAAATCCAAATTAAACCAACTACTACTACACATCAATTAGAAAACCAAAATCTGAAACACTGACAACCTAAATACTAATGAGGATGTGGAGCAACAAGGACACTCACTCACTGCTAATGGAAATGCAAAATGGTACAGCCACTTTGGAAGACAGATTGGCAGTTTCTTACAAACTAAACATACTCTTACATACGTCCCAGCCAATTGCACTCCTTGATATTTACCCACAGGAGTTGAAAACTTAAGTCTACACAAAAACCTGCACAAGAATGTTTATAGCAGTTTTATCCATAATTGCCAATTCTTGGAAGCAACCAAAATGTCCTTTGGTAGGTGAATAAATAAACTGTGGTATATTCAGACAATGGATTATTTGACATTAAAAAGAAATAAGCTATCAAGCCATAAAAAGACACAGAGAATCTTAAGTGCATATTACTAAGTAAAAAGCCAATATGAAAAAGATTACTGTATGATTTTAACTATGTAACATTCTGGACAAGGCAAAATTACCGAGACAGTAATAAGATCAGTGGTTGCCAGGGGTTGGGAGGGACGAATAGGCAGAGCACAGAGGATTTTTAGGGCAGTGAAAATACCATATGATACTATAGTGACAGATAAATGTCATTATGCATTTGTCCAAACTCACTGAATATAGAACACTAAAAGTGAACCCTAAGTAAAACGATGGACTTTGGGAGACTAAGAATACAGATTCATCAGTTATAATATACCACTCTGGTGGAGGATGTTGATAATGGGGGAGGCTACGCATATGTGGGGCAGTGGGTATATGAGAAATCTCTGTACTTTACCCTTAATTTTGCTGTGAACCTAAAACTCCTTTAAAAGTAGTCTTAAATTAAAAAAATCCCATTCAGACCTACTGAACCAGAGTCTGGCTGAATCTTTTTTTTAACAAGTGGTTCAGGTGATTCCGATATACAAATAGGTTGGAAATCATTGAACTAAATGATCTTTAAGATCTCATCCTGTGTTATTAAAACATGTACTGAACTTTTTATACACTAATTTCACAACAGCTGTGTAAGACACATATACTACTATTACTATTCTAAAGCTCGAGAAACTGAGGATCAGAAAAGTGAACTGCCCAAGATTACACAATTAAGTAAGCAGCTGAGCCAAGAATCCAATTCAGGTGGTCCATTTTATTCTGTCACAATGGCTGATTCGGTTCTAATATTATTCTGTAGGATACTTAAAGTTTCTGTTTTTGGAAATGACTGCTATAACAAAGTTGTAGCGAGGAAGGTATAGCGAGGAGGTGAAGGAAAGATAAAATTCACATTATGTCACCTCAGAAATTGCAAAACAGAGACATCAAGAACACCCACCTTAACCGTACCATCATCACTGCCAGTGCAGACAAGCTGGGGGCCCCTCCTGGCTGGGTAACAGGAATTCACAAAGGACGTATGCCCCTTCAGCCTTTTAACCCTTTCACCTGTTTCACTATCCCACACTGCCACAGTTTTATCCGTGGATGCTGAGAAGAGCATACTAGAAGATAAGAGGAAGAACAAAAAATAAATAAGTGAATACAAACAACAGCAATGTGCCTTTCTCACCTACCAAAATGTGTCAAACTTTTCAAGACCACTGATGTGTTGTGCCCTGACAGTTTGGCACATGATACTGGAATGCCTGCCTCACCTCGCCTACCAAAATCCTATTAGTGTTTTAGACCCAGTCACAAGGCATATCTTAAGAAACATTAAAAAAAAAAATTCCTTCTATCAGTTCTCATACTACACATTTAATACAGCAGTTTTCTCAATCTTTCCCTCCTTCGTGACAGTTTTCTCAATCTCTCCCTCCTTTGTGATAGATAAGACTTTACACATAAGACATCTTCCCATTTGGAAACGTTAAATCACTCCTTGCTGCAGAGGTAAGACAGACTGGCAATTCCTAACCCAACAGCTCAGCAACTCCAACCCTTTCTCTAAAAATCAAAGTTTTTATTTTGTCTCTGAGGATAATTTCTAAGTTATAATTATTTTATAAAGCTTTCTTTACTCGAATAAGTGTATATAGGCTACATACCAGTTGATTCAAAGAACCCTAAGATTTTAGAGGTCAGAGGTGTGAAATGTTTACTGAAATATCTAATGAGATCACCTTTGTAGAAACACATCTTTATATTATCTAGTTATTCTAAAATTATGAAAAACATTAAAATGATTATGATAAATAGTATGTTATGATCAACAGATATGTTAGGTGAATGTTAAGGGAAAAAAAGCAGTAGACAAGATTACACATGTAACTCCAACATATAAGAAAAACCCAACAGTTCTGAGTAGGAAAAAGGCTTGAGAAAAACGTGTCACAATATTAAGTGATTATCTTTTGGAGTGGTAGAAATATTGGCTATTTTTTCATTGTTCTGCTTTTAGTTTCTCAAAATATTTTACTACTTTTGTAATAAAATAGCTAATTTCTACATATAAAAATTATTATGTTCTATGTCTTAAGAAAACAAATTTGTCTGCGATCTTGAAATGTTAGATGATAGAGATGATGTATTTATAAAGGATATATGGAACAATAAACACCTTACTTGAGGTGACAGTGATAGGATAATAAATTGCTCAAATGTACCAGTTTTTGACAGCATGGTCTCCTGAGAGAGAAAACTCAAGGACGAAAAGTGAATAAATGCCAAGAAGAATTAGTATAAGAAGCAGTTGTCATTCCACCATGCAGAATACTCACCTGCCATCTGTGTTATAATGCAGTTCCATTACTGCTCCACTGTGTCCCTTCAATGTTGCATAGTTATCACAGTCACCATAGACATTCCACAATACTGTTAGGGAGACAATGGTTCTGTGAGCATTACTAGGCAAAAAGAAATTCATTACTGGCTATGGAAAGGGTCCTTATGAATTTACCAGAAAAACAGTTTGAAATGATACTCCCTTGGAACACTATTGGTTCTACCAGCTGGACCAATATTCCTGACACTGTAACAAAGTTAATGCAATATTTTCACATTTCATGAGGTAATAAAGTTAACGGATATAATATTTTAAATCTTAAGGTTTTTTTCCTATATTTAAAAAGTTGGCACTATTGTCTCCTATGAATATAAGCAGACTGCAAAATGTTGGCACTTATGGAAAACGTAGAAAGCTGTAAATGACTTGAAGGTCACATGGCAATGACTTTATGTTACATTTAGTCAATCCACATGCAGTAAGTACCTATAACATGCTAGGTACTGCGGTAAAATGAGGTAAATGAATAGACATAGTTCCTATCCTCAGGGAGCTTGCTCTAGCAAGGAGTTAAGAATTATTCAGGAGCACCTCTATACATAATAAAGTACATGTATACAGTAATTTTTTTTTGCTGAGAAAACTTTCTAGTTTGTTTGATAAAATGAAGCGTATCAATAATTCGAGGATGTTCTGCAAAGATGCCTCAGCCTTCTAGATGCTTGGCCATCAGCAAGTTTAAAGATCATAGAACTAGAACACCTAAATCAAAACAGCGAACACCTAAACTAGGACACCTAAATTAAAACAATTATCATCCACCCTGAGGTACAGAGTTAAAAAGCAATGAGCCAAAAGAATGCTGGATCATTTGCAGCCCAAAAAAATGCAGCATCATTTCATCACACAATGCAGCATACCATGCCAGAAGAAAAAAGTCATGCTTCTGTTACCTTCTTTCTTGCTCTCTCATGACTCCGTCAAAGTGACTTTTTTCTACTTATTTCTCAAAAATGGGTATTCCTGACTCGTAGCTGAGAAGCTAGTAGATCCTAATGATGTATATGTAGATAATGCAAGTGAGGTGCCACGTTAGGATCCCCTCCTTCCTTCCCATAGGCTAAGATTCTGAATGGTTCAAGAGGAGGGCATCTCACTTTTGGAGAAAAGTTCTCTCTCTCTGCATCACTCTCAACAACCTGTTAAACTTAGATCTCTTAATTGTACTGAATCAGCTCAAAATTTGCCTCCATGAGGAAGATATTCTCAAACTGGAGCAACTAACTTTCCAACTAGTAACGTAACTCCTTCTGTGTTTACCATATAGACCCTGAGTTCTACAACCAAGATTATCCAGCATTTTCATGACCCTATTTTACTATTTTAGCGTGTTAGCCACACAGTTATCAGACTGATACCTTCCATGACACCAAAGGTTTTAAAAAATAATCAATATTTGGCAGAGAACAATTACTCCAGATTCAAAAACTATGCCTTACATATCAGTCGGTCAAATCCTGCAGATGCTAAAGTGGATCCATTGGGGTGAAACTTGCAGCAGTACACTTCTCCTTCATGTCCTGAGAGAAGCATGATTGGGGCCTGAAGGGAGGAACACCTTGGAGGCCCCTAAACAAAAAAGACACACAGGGTAGTCACTATATATAGGCAAACATGTTAAAACTCATTTCTATCTTTACACTCGTTGACCACGACAGAAATCCCCTTCCCCTAGATCTTCCTGTGTTTGGCTCCTTTCAAACGTTTCCTGTTCAGAAAGTCTTTCCTTGATCAAACTCAAGCACCACCCCACCTCTCCTTTGTATTCCACTAACCATACTGTATTTCCTCACACTTATTACTTGAAATTACCCTCCTTATGTATTTGTTTACATATTTTGTCTTTTTTCCCCATTCGAAAAGAAGCTCTGTGAATGCAGGGATCCTGCCTGTGTCCTTCAACACTGTTTAAGGAATGAAAGATTAAAATGAACTTCCCAACAACCCTGCAGAGAACAGATTATTGGGGAAAATCCTTTTGATTATGGTCTTGATACTAAGCCTAGGCTTGGGCAATGTGCTGAAACCTGGGCTGATATGCTTGTCAGACAAATGATATTATCGATAATCCCCAAATCTCTTTAGTAGTTTCCAGTTTACTCATTTATTAAAAGAATACTATGTGCCAACCACATTGTTCTAGGCACTGGGAAAACAGTATTGAACAAAATAAACAACGGAGTTTGTGTTCTACTGGGAAGCAAGCAGAAAGAAAACAAGTAAAATGTATGTGCTTTGAAGAAAAACAAAGGAGCAATGTGGGTTAGTGAATACAGGGTATTGCAATTTAAAACAGGGTAGTCAGGATATCCCTCACTAAAACGCGATATTTGAACAAAGATTTAGAGGAGCTGAGTGTGTAAACCATGTGTACGTTTGGAAGAACATTGTAATAGAGGTAGCAGCAAATGCAAAAGCTTTGAGGCAGGAGCATGGAAGCCAGTGTGACTGGAGCAAGAGTGAGCAATGGAAAATTGGTATATCAGAGAGACAAAAGCAAAGAGGGCAAAAGGTTGTGTTTTGGCTTTATACTGAGTGAAATGGAAAGCCACTAAAAGTTTTCAGCAGATAACATAATCTGACATTTAGAAAGATCCTCTTGCTGCCGGACTGAGAACAGATTGATCATACAAGAGCAGAAACAAGAATACCAGTTAGGACCCTACTGAGTAATGCCAGGTGGGATAACAGCTTAGATGAGGAGCTAGTGATGAACATGGTAGAAGTGGTAGCACTGAATATATTTTGAAGACAGTGCTAGCAGGATTTGGTGACCAACAAACAGCTTGAGGAGTTGATAGAGAGGACATATTTTTTTAATCTGGGCCTAATAGCTTAGAAGGTGTGACACCACCTCTGTCTTACAAGAAATATAGTAATTAAGAGCATGGGTTCTGGATTTAAAATCCGTTTCTGTCATTTTTACTAGCTAAAAGTTTGTTTTCCCATCTACAAAATGGGATAAATCCCTAACTCTTAAGCCAATATTAATGGAGTTTTCATTTAAAAAAGCACTTAGTACAAGGGCTTAATTAATGTTAACTAGCTTCAGTTGCTGTTAATAACAGTGCAGAGAAATAAAGGGAAAAGCAACTTGCTCAAAGTCCCAAAGCGAGCCAGTATCATTCAGTTCCTTCTTTCCCTCATTCATTCATCCATCCATCCGTCCACTCTACAAACTTTTCTGAATGTTTACTCTATGCCAAAACATTAGGATGCGAAAACTCGGGTCTCGACTTTGAGCTCAAGGCCCTTAACTCTAACGCCAGCCACCTCACAGGGCGGTCGAGCAGCTGAAAACGGGCGTCAAACGAGGAAACGTATGGAGCATACATAGGGTATTGGTTGGTTTTACAGTGTTTTCCTGCTTTAACTCCAAGTAGAGAGTCTCGTTCCGCCCCGCACTGCGGGGAAAGGGCCAATGTGGGATCACTGGGTGTAGCGCTCTGAAGAGAGGAAGATGAGCTGAGGGCCAAAGGCCACCTGCTACTTCACTCACCGCTTGCAGCAAAGCTCCTGGGGCCGCCTGCTGCTGCCCAGCTCCGGGGCCCGACCCCGCTGCTCCCAACAGCAACTCATGCCGCTGCCGCTTGACTGGAACAAGCGGCAACTCTGGGCCCTTGCGCTTCTGCTGTTCTATCATGGCGGCAGCCGGTCTCCTCAGCGCCGCCACTGACCGCGCCAACACCCTCAGGAACCGCACGATTGGTTCCGACTTAGTCCTTTCCCTACAATTTCCGGCTTAGAGAAACCAATCAGCTTCCAATACTCCCCTCTGCATAGCCCCCCCAGGATAGTCTCCTGTTATTGGTCAGCTCTTTCTGATGTCAGGAGAGTACGATTCCAGGATTGGTGGATGGAGCTGGAGTCCCGCCTAGGCGCGCTGTGTCTTGTGGGTGGAAGCGCACTGACTGGGTTTTGGCGTTTCGCGCAATGCTGCGGCGTGGAGACCTGGAGCTGACGCCGAGTAAGTATTGGGAAGATGCGGGGGGTGGGTGGCTGCGGAATCTGGAGGCGGTGCTTGGGTTCTGTGGTGTGAGCCTGGCCTTTCTCAGCTGAAGGTTTAATTGCTGGGGGCAGAGGCGGATCCAGAGATCCTAGCTTGGGTATGCTGTAGCCTGGGTTCCCTTTCTAGACTGGAGCAGAGCTTCGGGGTCTCTGCGGCTGCCTGGGGCCCTCGACGTCTAACTTCAACAAGCGTCTGCGTCCAGCCGTGCGCCAGGCTCTCCCAGGGAGAAAAACCCTGTTTCCCAGCCTCCACTAGGGTCCCGGGTGAGGAGGCCGACTTGTTTCTGCAACTGATTCTGCAGCCTTTTACTAAGGTCTGCTCTATGCCCCTGCGAGAGAGATGAAGGAAATCTCCGTCTCCTGCCTCTCCAGCGTACAGTCTTGTTGAGAAATTTGGACTCATACCTATAAACTAGGCCTTCTCCTTAATCTCCAACTGATATTTATTGTGCAATGCATTGAGAATCCATTGTGAGCCAAACGTGGTCCCTGATCTCAGAGTTTTGAGTCCAGAGGGGAAAACATGTTAAACAATGACCTCACTGAGAAATAAATGTGAACTAAGTGCAACCTAGGAGAGGAACTGATGTTATGAATGCCTGAAATAATAAGGAAGGCTTCTCTGAGGAAAAGATGCCTGAACTGATACCTGAAGGAAGAATTTTAGTTGAGTGAAGAGAGGAAGGCAGAATATTCCATATAAAACAGCATGTTCAGAGATCCTGTGACAAATGGCAGGAAAATGACTAAAAAAGCACAGAGGCCAGTGTGGCCGATACAAAGAGAATTAAGGGGAGTGCAGTACAAGATAAAGCTGGAGACAGGTAGGGGTCAGACCTTGCAGGACTTTGTAGTTTTTACTATAAGACTGATGAGAAACCACTGAGGGTTTTTGTTTTTCATGGGGAATAGGTGGTGTGGTGGGGGAAAAAGTTTAATCCCTCAGGCTCAGTAGTATGAACAGATGGAGGAGAGATAGATGCAGATAAACCACTTAGGTGACAGTTGTTGGCAATGAGGACTGAGGTATTGGTGAAATTGCAGTGAATTGGCCAGATTCTAAAGATATATAGAAGGTAAAGTCAGTAGGACTTGGTGATGGATTGGATTCAGGGAATGAAAAGAGGACTCAAATGTAACTCCTAGGTTTCTGGCTTATTCAACTGGGTAGTTTTTGTGTGTGTTGGTTTTGGCAGGGGAAGAGAGAGGTCATGACATCCAGAAGGCAGGTTTGAGATACGGCTTTGGAACTCAGAAAAGTGATTTTTGTTGGAAATATAAATTTTGGAATAATTTGCATGTAGGTGATAGTTGAGTCATAGGTGTGGGTAAGATCACCTAAGTCAGAGCCTTGAGTAGTTCCACCATTTAATGGCCAAGAACAGGAGTATGAGCCTACAGGAGAGAGAGAAGAGAGATCTAGGAAGAAGGATCTGAAGCAGTCTCAGAAGCAAGGAAATGGTCTGTGTTAGAAACTCCTGGAATTTAAATAACATGAGAATTGAAAAAATGTTTATTGGGTTTATCATTATGGAGCTCATGGTATCCTTAGCAAGTTATTTTGTTAGTGTGACGGGGCCAGAAGCTAGATATGTAGCAGAGATTTAGACAAGGAAATGGAGGCAGTGAATCTAGAGTATTTTTCATACATATGATTGTAAAGGAGAGGAAGGTATGTGGAAGCTGAAGGAGATGAGGAGTCACCAAAGATCCAATTGAGAGAGTGATGGAGAATTGAGTGCACAAGAAAGAAATTGGGTCACTGATAGTGGTCTGGGAACATGAGAATGGATAGGATCCAAAGTACAGTTAGAGGGAACAGCCTTAGGAAGATGGAGTTTCTTCATTTAAGAGAAAGGAAGAAAGAAGAAAATGAAAGCAGTAGATCTAGGTTTTTGTATATTTGGTGTTGGTAAAATGAGTTCTTATGGCTTTTATTTTCTCAGTAATGTAGGAGTTGGAATTATATATTTAGAATGAGAAGAGGTCAAATATTTGAGAAGATTGAAGATTTGGAAATTATTGTAGAGTGTGAGAGAATGAGTTTACCAGAGAAATCAAAAATTGTCTTGCAGAGTTAAGGACCCATTCGAAGTTGGAGATCATAATTTTTTTCTAGCAATATTAGGCTTTTTCATGCAGGCATGAAAAAAACATCTGGGTATGGCAAGGATGTGAATTTGATTTAACAGACATTCCCATCTCCAATGTGTGTTTTCTTACTGAAAAGCCTGGTACACTAAAAAAAATCTCCTGGACTCCTTTGCACCTAAAATGAAAATTGAATGTGGAACTGAATTAAAATGTGGAGAGGAGAGTGAGAGACATCTAATTTTGCTGGCAAATATAGCAGAGGCAGTGAGTTTCTTGAGTCAGCAGCTTTCTGGTTTAGTGACTTTCTACAATGATAGCCATGACTTTCTTGATTTGTGGCAAATACTGTTATTTTGTGGGTCAGGAGTTGTTCCTGGAAGTTTTACCAGAGCCTGCTCCTGTAGCCCTTCCAGTAATTTTGTAAGCCACATAATACCTGGCAATACATCCTTTTTTGCTTAACCTAGCTAGGATGGGTTCTGATTTCTGCAGCTGTACTCCACCAGCATAGGGTTTTGCCATACAGTCAAAATATGAAGACAGTTAAAGGGAGGTCACAGTATTGTTTGAATGATGGACTGTGGAATCTAAGCTGGATAGAGAGGAAAGTGAAGAAAACAGGGTTGATTGGAGGAAAATAGACATCAATAGATCAGGGTTGTAGTGAGGTCAAAGAACAGAATTCTCTGTTAGTGGACTTCCGTTTATTCTTAAAGGCCTACTCAGTTGTTACCCTTTAAACCTCCCTGCTTCCCCCAGGCTCTTCTTATTGTTTTCGATGCAGGACAGGACAAATTTCCCCAGAGTTGGTGGGTGGAGACCAAGCCCTGCACTGAGAGAAGAGGGTCCTTTGGTGGAGAGTGTAGAAAGACTTCAATACACACGCCTAAGTTAGAGTCAGAAGGAAAATTTATTAGAAAAGGGATAATACTCCACAGAGTGTGGTCTCCTCGCAGAGGCAGAGTGAGAGAGATTTTTTTTTTTTAATGCCTACACCTGGAATTCCTATATATGTCATTCTTTAGTTCCCATTTCCTTTGATATGGACTTACAGCGAGAAAGGGGAAGAGTATTGTAGTGGTGGGGCGGGGAAGTAAGAGTAGAGTGAAAGGCGTCTGGCTGTTCCTAGCCTTTTATCCATTGGTTTTAGCCATAGGGAATAACTAGGTTCCTGTTTCTCCTTCACAAGTGGGTTGTTAGTTATCCAGCAGAAATCTTCCTTTGTTCTGAAGATGTCCTCCTGGCCTGGCTTCAGGGCTGATCAACATATTGCAGTCTGATTTTGGCCTGATAAACATTTTTAATTCTCTTGCTTCATCCCTACATTATTTTGAATCTAGCCACTATTTTAGCACTGATCATACTGCATTGCAATTGGTTACCATTATCCCTACCAGACTAGGAAGTCTTTGAGGACAGGGACTGTTTTAAAGGGTGGTTTCATGGCAAGTGCGTATGGCCCTTGGAATGGCCTGAGATTTGTCCCTTTCTAGCTATGACTTTTGGACAAGTAACTTCATTCCTATAATGCAGGGATACCTACTTTGTAGAGTTGTTTTAAGGGTTGAAAGGAGGTTTATGAAGTGCTAAGCACATACCTGACATACAAATATCAATAAATTTGCTGAATTGACGAATTAACTAACAATTTAAAATAGAGTAAAATTAAGTACTTCAGTATTTCAGTAACAGCTGTAAATTTCTGTGTGCTTTATACATCGGGTGGTCAAAAAAGGAATTCAATTAGCTACAACAAAACTTTCAGGTTAATACATGGCAAATAGGAAGTACTCAAATATTAGCCATTATTATTAGGGAACTTGGAAGAGACCTTCACCATTATTGACTAACAGAACAGTATGGAGTAGCAGAATAGGCACTGGTCTTGGGGTCTAGTACCAGCATGGCTAATTGTGAGCAGCCTTTATCAAGTCACTTGATCTTTGTTAGTTCATTTTCATTTTAAGAGAAGTAATGGGCTGAATGACCTCAGTAATTCCATTCAGCTTTTGTATTTTATGAGTCTCTTTTTTGTGTTTTTCTTTTTTTTATTATTGTTCTTTCCTGCTTTGACCATTTTCTCAAGAGATCCATGACTGGAGTTCAGAAAAGAAGTAGCTATATGTCTAAGATAGTCACTTTAAAAATGAGCAGGAAGGAGGAAGGTTGGGCCACTAGCTTGCCTTTGAAAGTGTTCCATCTTCTAACCTATCCAACATAGTGTATGGAACTGAGTTCCTTCTTTATTCTTTAGACCAGAATGCTTTCTTTTTTCCTTCTTTCTCTACCTTGGTTTGGCACAAAGTAAGGCACTGTTTACTCATTCAAGTAAACTTTGAGTACCTATTGTGTACTAGGCACTGGGAACACAAAACCAAATAAGAAATGGTACTTGGATACATGTTTGAATGAGTGAATCCAGGTTCGGCTCATGGTAGCTTACTACTTTTGATTTCCCCTAATTGAAATCTGTCATTTTGGGACCTAGTTAGTGTTATAGCTGTACTCTACAAAGCCTTGGTGAGGACTGAATTCTTTCTGAGGCAGTGTAGAATAGCAGTTGAGAATGTAGACTCTGTAGCCATTATTTTTACTTTGCTCATATCCCAGTATTTTTACTCATCAACCTATCTCTTCTCAATTCATTTGCATAAGTTAAGGATGAATTAAAATTCTTTTTAACTCTCAGAGTTCTATCCAGTTAGTACTGTTAAGTAACAACAACAAATTGAAATCCAAACGAACTTAAAAACAACAACAAAAATAGCTAGATCAGAAAGGTGACACATGAAATGAAGTTCCAAAGGGGCTATAAAGTATCTTACCAATTTAATATTGTTCCATAAACTTCTCATTGCTTGAGAAGAAGAGGGACAGGATGTGGTTATTTTTTTTCCAATTGCATGCACTATTAAAAAAAAATTGAAACAATCACAAAATTATGGAGACAAAATACAAATAACAGTTTTTAAAAATTTATTGAGAGTTAAGTTGCTGACCTGAAACCCCATCACCTCTGAATACTTTAGTTTTCTTACAAACCAGGGCATTCTTTTACATAACCACAGTATTACTATTAAAATCGGAAAATTAACATTGTATTACTACTGCTAACCCTCAGGCCCTGCTTGGGCACTGAGCTCCCATTCTGGACTGCTCAGGGTGTGGATGCCCTCATCACCTTGCTCCTCCCCACACTAGATTGCTCTTTGCAGATTTCTTCCTCACCCAACATAGGCTTTGACCCCACTCTGGGCCACCATCTCCCTGCTACAACTCTCATTCTCACATTATTCTTTTCTTGCTCTGCCCCTTGCTTTGGGAAGGAAGCGGCCAGTAACTGGGTCCCTATAACTACCCTACATAATATAGTTGTTTAAAACAGTCAAGTAAAATGAAGTACTTAAAGATTTTCTGTTTCTAGAACTATTGCACGACAACTCCAAATGGTGTACCTCAATCCTTGTCAATTTACTTTCTCTTTTAAGTCTACAGATGTGGGCCTATCTGACTGGACTATACTTATCTCAGTGTTTTATAAACTTTTTTTTTCCCAAATGAAATCTTACCTAGAAGCTCTTTTTTAGTCCTTCTTCTTCTTTGCTACCATGGCCTACTGCGAGGCTGGGAGAGCCATTGGGAATCAGCAATAATCGACCTCTGCCTAGGAGAGGCTCCTAGCTTTCCAATTGCTCTGGATGGAACCTCCCGCAACTCTGGTTTCCTTGGGGCTCTGCTCTCTGCACCTTTGGTATAGAGGCTTTCTTCTGGTTGGTTGGCCTACAGCCCTACTACTTTGGCCTTCTTGAACCTATGATCTTTAACTATTTCAGAATTGACTTTTTAAAAATAAACTTGAATTAACTGAACAGCTTCTGAATAACTACCATAGAACCCTAGGCTTCTACAGAACATAATTTGAAAAAAAAAGTTAAATCTCATTTTAAAAAATGGCAACCCTCCTTCCCTGACTTGTAAACTTGTGCTGTCATATTTCAGGCTTTCCCTAAAAAATGCATGCCAGTTTCCTTCTTGGAGAATTGCGTAGGGTTTCTCGAGCTACTGTTCTACAGAAGGAGCAAACAGGAGAGCTTTAAACTTAGCTGTTCATATTTTTATCACAGCAGAAATCTTCAAGAATCAACTTAAGATTATTTCCTCTTTTATTGCTCTTTCCTGGACCTTTGTGTAGGGAGGAACAGGTGATAGACTAAGGTGTTTGAGTTCAATTTAGACGTCTTAGCTACTGTTTCCTCTATGAATTCTGTACCTCACTAACGCTCTAAGAGTTGAACGGATAATTAAGGTTGCTTGATAGAGCTGTTGGCCTCAGGTTAATAACCTCTCTTCTAGGATGTGATGTGAGGGGTGTTGGTCAAAGGGAAGGGAAGGTCTAGAAATGAGACCGCATAGCTGAGAAGTAGAAGAGGTAGGATCCAATTAGGCTGTGATACTTGAATTTAACCTATTTATCAGCTATTTCTTAAGAACTATCAAATCTGCCTCCATTCTATATATATGCTATTAGTAAAGTAATAATACCTACCTCTGGCTGACCTAACCACAAAAGGGCAAGTTTATTGTAAGGATACAAGATTGTCTTATGGAACTTGAGAACAGGGATATTTCTGGGCCTTGGGATGATACTATACTAGAACTAGACTAACAGGATTTTCTTTCATTTCTGTTTCAAGTGAGGCAGTTTCGTTAATAGATGGTGATTATAAATCAGGAAGATTTTACAAAATTAGGACCTGAAGTCATCTGAAATGAGGGGTTCTGCTGGGGGTTGAGGAGAGAAGAAAATATTTGCTTATGAAAACCTAAGGAAAATAGTTTCAGGTCTTAATAGTGTCAAGTATAATTGGGAGGAAAAAGAGAACTAAAGACAATACCATTAGATTTATCTAAATGTAGCAGTGATTTATCCAGCAGAGTAAAGGGGCATGGTTGAGAGCTACTAGATTGCTAGTTTTCTCTCTGTTTAAAACCAGGAGGCTGAGCAAGAATACCTCTCAGGTCCCATTCTACTGCAGAGCAGTAAGACTTGCTACCAAGGCAGCATCAGCATCACCTGGGAACGTGTTAGAAATATACAATTTCAGGTACCACCTCAGACCTACTGAATTGTAATCTATATTTTAACATGATTCATAGATTTAAATAAATTTGTTATATCTAACAATGGCTTGTTATATAGACATTAAAAAAGATGTATATGTGTGTATGAATTGCTAAAATATATTAAGTAAAATTATGGCTATTAATGATTTCATGATTCCGTTAAAAAAAAAAAACACTGTACATATTAAAAAGTCTGAAAGGATATAAATAAAATTGAATTATAAATTATTTTCTTTTCTTCATTATTAATGAATCATCTGAACTTTTAAAATGAGCATTTGTATTTTTAATTTTATCAGGAAAAAAGTAAGTTAGTCTCTCTTTTTGAAGTCACTTCAGATTTCACACTTAGCATAGTGATTAAAAGCGTGGACTCTGGTGCCTGCCAGAGTTAGACTTTACCACTTCCTGGCTTTTGACATAGGCATAGTAATTTGACCTCGGGAAGCCTTGGCTTCTCATCTATGTAATATGATTATAATAGAACCTACATCTTGAGAGTTTTGAGGATTAAATGAGATATTGGATGTCCAATGCTTAGCAGTACCTGGACATAGTAAATGCTTGATAGATGTTAGCTCTAATTACTATCACTGTTCCCTTTTTTAAAGATCCATTTACACACACATACCCCTCAAAAATAGCAATGATAGCAATTAAAAACAAGAAAACAAAACAGTAGACTAATGGCCTTGGGTAAGTATCAAATTGTAAAGAAATAAGATCAGAGTTTCCAAAACTCCACACAATTAGAGTAGACAAAAGAGATTAGGTTACATATAAATCTATGGTATTATTCTGTAAGACTAGCTGTGAATTACCTGCACATTTCTTTTAATGCAGCTGTCTCCCAAATTATTGTCTGTTTTATTTCTTTGTGACAGGGCACTTGAATTAGCTTTAGCAGAAGAGAGATGGAGGAGCCATAAAACGTTAAGGATGAATTCAGGAAGACCTGAGACCATGGAAAACTTGCCTGCTCTCTACACTATTTTCCAAGGAGAGGTATATTCTTTTGGCTTTGAAAACCTACCATTTATGTTAAGCATAGATTGAGGGTAAAAAAGCAGCTGGGTTTGGAGCTCCTTCCATTTGAGAATATCTTGAGCATTATAGTTTAAATGGGAAGGTCTAGTGGAGCATCTGGCTATCACATGTATTTCCTCTAAGCTTCAGGGCCGTCCAATTACATACTTGATGTCTTCATTCGGATACCTTACAGCATCTCTTAATTATGTTTTAAAATGAATTTTTGGTTTTCTCACCAAATCTGTACTTCTGGATTTTCCTATCTCAGTAAATAGACCTACTGTCCATTCAGTTACCCATGCTAGAAATCCAGACATCATCCTTGATTTCTCCTCTTGATTTAATCTTGATTTTCTCTCTCCAGACCATCAGCAAATCCTATCATTTCTACCTTCTAGATATATATCTCTGGCCCATTTACTTCTTTATCATGGAACCACTTTAGTTTAAGCTCTCCATCTCTTGCCTGGCCCTTTCTGACATTGCTACTTCTTTTGTAGTCCCTCTAATCTGTTCTTTACCTCACAGCCAAAATAACGTTTTAAAAACAGATTGGAGCATGATGTTTTCTCATGACTCTTCTAGGCTTATTATAGTTGAATATATCCAAACTTGTTTTCGTTATTCTTATATGACTTAACCTCTACTTAATCTAACAATGTTGTTTTGCTACTATACTTGTTTCTTAGCCACTCTGGCCTCCTTACAGCTCTGAACATTCTAAGCTTGCTTCTTTCTCAGGACTTTTGCACATACTCTTTCTTCTAACCCCACTTTCCCACCAACTTCTCTTTATCTTTTAAGTCTTAACCCTAATGTCATCTCCTCAGATCTTTTTCTCACCGTTCATTATCTAAATAGAGATAATAACTACTTCCATATGGTTGCCATGATGATTAAATAAGCTGTCATCTATAAAAACACATGCTTGAGATGTAGTAGGAATTAATATTATCTCCCTTTTCTTGAAGCAAAAGTAAAGCCAAAAAAATGGTTTTTAGTGTCTTATGAGTGCCTGTAGTAATTTAACTATATAATTTTTATGGCATTTATAATTGTTATATGGTTGACAAAAGTTTTACCTCCTAATAATGTGAGGCCTTTGAGGACACACTTTGTGACTGCCAGTTGCTATAGATAATTGTGGCCCTTGACTACTGTTGTCGATCCCAACTTATAATAGTCAAGATACAAAGGGTGATGGCATTCTAACAGATAGCAAACAACTCTGCTCTTCAGAGCCTTCGTCCTTTAAAGCTCATATTATCCCCAAAGGTCAAGGTACCACAGCTTAGGAAAAGGAAGTGATAGCACTGGAGATGAAATAGAATTTTTGATCTTGCCTGTCAGATATTGCAAGAAAGAGAAGAACACTCTGCCCTTTACAGACTGACTCAGATTTCTAGTGAAGCGGCTCCTGATCTACAGCTTTTTCTTAAGTGGGATGGGACTTGAATTAGTGCAGGTTTTATATTTTGCTATTAAGGATGGATGGGTTAGGGTAGTGTTCAGGAGCACATTTTGAAAAATAATGGTTTAGAAGTGACTAGAATTAGGAAAAGAGAAATCTCACGATACCTTGGAAAGAAGAAACTTTTTCAGAATATTCATCCAACAAACATTTAATGAGTGCGTAATATTTACAAAGAAGACCTGATTACTTTAATTTTTTTTTTTTAAATTTGTAAGCCTAATGTATTTCACACATTTTGTGTCATTGATTCTATCCAAAGAAATTGTTAACCCTATTTTATGGATAAGGAAACTTCTCAGAAGTTAAGTAATTGCCCAGATGGTTGTTAAATGGCAAAGCTAGGATTCTAAATCAAGTTTTCTCTCAGAGTCTGCTTTCTGCTATACTGCAGCTGGAATCGTCCAACTGTACATAAATGCATCGAGGAACACAATGACCCATAAGAGAACTCTTGACTGAATTGAGGTATAGGAGGAAGGTAGATGGTAAATCTGGTTGTTCCACGGTTGTTTTTTTGTACCTCTATTATGACATTAATTATAGTCTGTCTTGTATTATTGTTTTTTGTATATGTGTATGTCTTCACCAAATTGTCTTTGTTACCTTTGAAGAAACTGATAGTGCAGTCCATAATCTAGGAATTCTTCTCTTCAGGGCTGGGAGATGGGGGCAATGACTGAATAGCTGAGAAGCCAGTATTCAATCTTCTCTCTTCTGAGAGGCATCTTAGTGTTGGAGTCCATTAAACATGATAGGGAGTGCAAGCATAGCAGTGGGAATTGGGATTTGGCTTAGCCTACCTATAGCCAAAGAAATATTGAGGGGAAATTGCTGTTTGTAAGGTGGAAATAGCATTGGACAGAAGTCAAAAAACTTCTGTTCTCTGTCTGGTCATGCTACATTCTAATTTTGTGACTTTGGACAAGAAACTGATGTCTATGAGCCTCAAATTCCTCTTTTACATTCTAGAGATAACTCATTTCAAGGCCTGTGCAACCTCTGATGGTAAATTCACTTTACCCAAGCCCTGAGTTTAGTTAATTACTGAATTTTTTTCCCCCTGAGCTATTTGACTAATTATTCTTGGAACACCAGGACAGACTGTGTGATCATCTATAGCAGGTGCCATTCTGTTAATTTCAACTCTGACTACGTCCTAGGAGACACAGCGATGGAAACACCTGGTGCTAGAAATAGGGAAGAACGCCTTTTCCTAATTGAACACTCGAGTGCCTCCATTCTGGAGCATATTAACCTTTCCTTCTGGGAGAGGCCAAAATTAAGGCCTGTTATGATATTTCCTCAAAAGATCATAATGTGACACTGGAGCTTCAGGACTGAGAAGTGAGATTGTCTTAATTTACAGCAGCAAGGTGATTTGGGCCCCAACTTCCAGCTGCTACTTTTAAGTGGTTAGATGGTTATGTCCTTTCATAATGTTATGCAATGTGATCCGTCTTATCTTCTTTCTAGGACCCTGGAGCAAAAACCAACTGCCTTTAGTTGGTTCAGAAAAAAAGAGATATGCTTTTATTGTAATTAAAAAATTTAAGTCATCTTTATCCATGTAGGCCTGTTTTACAGAGAACAAATTGCTTTGTGAACTTAGATAAGCACTTCATGTCTCTGATCTTCACTTTTCTCATTTGAAAAATAACATGATTGGACCAGCTAATCTCATAAGTCCTTCCTCCAGTTCCACCTTGCTTTGATTTTAAATGTAGTATCTGCCTGATTGTACTGTTTCTTTGGGACTGTCTGGTCCCTACCCCAGCGTAGCATGTTAAAATAGTTTCAAACAATTGATTCTTAACCAACTCTTAATCTTCTATCTTAGAGAGTTAGTTCAAGTGTTCATCCCCATATCCCCATTAACAGTGAGAAGATTGGATATTTTTATCTATTTTTATCCTAGTATTGAAGTGAGTAGTGATGCTATTTGGTGAAGTAGGAGGCTCTAGACTAGGAGTCAAGGGATCTAGCGTCGGTGCCTAGCTTGTTTCTAAGTTAGTTGTGTGCCCTTCTACTAGTTACTACCTTTCTGTGCGTCAGTGTCTTAGACTGTAAATTATTAAAAAGCTATAACTTACTGAATGTACATTGGGTGCCAGATACCAGTGCCCAGTGCTTTATGTACATCATTTGTTATCTACAACAGCAAAGTGAGCATAATGGGAACTTAGGCCCTGCAAGGCAAGTTGTTTTCAAGATCCCACAGGTGAGAAGAGGCAGAGCTGGGATTAGAAGCCACTTATTTCACTCCTACACCTATGCTAGTTCACCTCATCTACAACATGGGAACCCACCATCTATATTTCCTCAGATTATTGCCAGGAGCAGATAAGATATCAACTGTCACATTGCTTTTGGCTGCTAGAGTTTTATATTTAAAGAAAACCCACGAGCAGCTCTCATGTAGTTAGGACTTCCTGGGTTCAGATCCTGACACTGCTGCCTACTGGCTTTGAACATTGGGCCAGTTACTTAGTCTCCATGCATCAGTTTTGTCATCTATCAAATGAGCATACTAATAGTACCAGCATCATATGGTGTCATGAGAATTATGTAAAGCACTTTGAATACTGTTTTGCATATAGTGAGTATTTAATTATATTAGTGAATTGCAGTACAGCAGGGATTGTCTTGTTCCTTCCTCTTGTTTTAGTTGTGGTGAAGCTGAAACAGTGATTGCCCAAGATGAAACAAAGTCACTGAAAAGAGTAAAGTTTATATGTCTAAGATTATATTGAATATTTTATAAAAAAATAATAATGAATGTAGGATAAATACAGTATGTAGTGACAACTTTAATTTAATGCCAATTCTTAGGTGGGGGGTGGGTTAGAGGATAGGGGAGGAGAGAAATAGAAGAAGTAGGGAGTAATGATTTATCTGTCAAGGGATCTGGACCTTTATTACTATTACACATCACACAGTATGTAGCTGAGCAAACCTCTGACTTCTCCATCTTATGTCAGCTCTTTCTCTGATTATATCCTCTCAGATTCTGTCAGATGTCTATGTTGGCTTTTTCTCTAATTATCTTGATAAAACTAAGACTCTGGTTTAAAGTGAACTAGAGCAGGCTGTATGGTCTGGTTTGGTCTGAAATTTAGGAAAAAGGCATGTCCTATGTGATCTATTCCAAATTATTAAAGTTCTTTGTATTGGAGGGCTTGGAGGCTTCAGTCCCAGCTAGTGTAAAGTGTAACATTAATACTTGATTTTCTGACGTTTGTTCCTTTTGTTAATATACCTCTTTGGAGATTTCAGTAGTGTTGGGATTTGGGCATTCCTACATACTGTCATACCATTTGACAACAGTCCAGTCTCACCATTGTTTTTAACAGGTTCACACATACCTGTCAGTCTAAATTTCAAAAAGAACCAAAAGGATATTTGACACATCACTCTGAGGCAGTTTTTGCAGCATACAAAGGCAGTCAGTACGAAGTAGAAATTCAGGAAGACAAGGTTAAATGTTACAGAATAGAGAGTCTCATTTGTGTGACACTGATTCTTTGGTTTGTTTGTTGTCTTTATAGGTTGCTATGGTGACAGACTATGGAGCCTTTATCAAAATCCCAGGCTGTCGGAAGCAAGGTGGGAGCCTGTAACTTGAAATTCAGCCTTCCCATTCTACTCTCTCTGCTGTCACCTCCACTGCATTCCATTTATAGCTGTACATTTTTTTAGGCAGTAGGTTTTTGTTTTTGTTTAGAGATATGAATACAGACAAGTGATGACAATTCATTTTCAGCAGGTCTTAACTCAGAAGAATGGTGCTCTCTGTCTTGGAGGGTGGGATGTGGCATAGGTATTTGGGTTCTCTTCTGGAACCACCTCTTCCCTAAATTTCACTTGTGACCCTAGGCATGTCACTTGACCTCTTTGGTCTAGGATTTGGAGAAAGCAAATTATTTACTCTCTAGAGTCGACATTGTGAGTTCTCTAGTTATGGCACATGGAAAGGAAATAGTATTATAACCAATACAAGTATTATGCTTTAAATTTTCTTTACATATTGATAGGCATTTGTTGAACATTTTTGGAGACTCTTTTTCTCATCTATTTATTTTATTATATAAAATTTATATTTCATATTATAATATTTATATATATACATAAAATCATATTTATAGAATATTATTTGTTTCTCAAAACATTTGTGTTAAGCAGAAAAGCAAGTTTCACAAACCGGTAGTCTGCTCAGAGTGACTTAGCTAGGTAGTGGCACAGTTAGGTCTAGAACCCAAGCCTCCTGATTCCCAGCCTCAAGCCCTGCCTACTACATCATACTACTAGAGGATCCATGAACTTAACTTGTTATTTCTTGTGCTAAAATAAAAATTTATTTAAGTTTTTTTTCTTTTTTTTTTAAGGCAAGGCAACCCTTGGTTGACCTCACAGATTGCAAGGACCTTGTCAGCTTACAATCCATTATTTTTTATTTTTTGTGCCTACAGTACCTGGTCTTCCTAGGTGGTCTCCCATCCAACTACTAACCAGGCCCAACTCTGGTTAGCTTCTGAAATCAGATGGGATCGGGCTTGTTCAGGGTGACAAAATTTATTAAAGTTTTTAATGGAGAAATGTACCCATAAGGATGTTATTAGGAGAAAATATAGAATAAAATATGATTGCATAAAAGTCAAAAACTTTATTGCAAAAATTATCATAAAGTACAGTTGGGAAAGAGAATTTGTAGTAGATATGACAAAGGACTAATAAAAAAGGGCAAAGTAGGAAAAGGGACCAAGGATATGAAAAGAATTTATAGGAGAAAAAATAGTAATTGATCGATAAATATCTTAAAAGATGCTCATTCTAAATTTGATTTAAAAATAACTTAAACTGTGGTACATTTGTACAATGGAATACTACTCAGCAATAAAAAAATGACAATGAAGTATTGATATGTGCAACAATGTGGGTCAATCTCCAGAGAATTATGCGAGTGCAAAAAACTAATCCCAAAGGTTATTCACTTTACAATTCCATTTGTGTAACATTTTTTTTTTTACAGTTATTGAGATACAATTCACATACCATATTTTTTACCCAAAGTTGTACATACAATTCAGTGGTTTTCAGTATGTTCACAGAATTTTGGAACCATCTCCACAATCTAATTTGAGAACATTTTTGTCACTCCCAAAAGAAATTCCATGCCTATTAATAGTAACTTACCTATTACCCTCTCCCCTATTCTCCCCTCTGCCCACCCTTAGGCAACCACCAGTGTACTTCTGTGTTTATATATTTGTATATGTGGTCTTTTGTGATTGTTTTCTTTCACTTAGCATGTTTTTAAGATTTATCCATTTTATAGTGTGAATCGATTAGTACTTTATTGTCTTTTATTGCAATTTTAGAAGGTGGTATGGAATCAACAATCAGTTCTCCAAATCTTTTATTCTCTGATACCAACTAGGTATCTTACAGTTTAATTCTGACACTAACTACTTGAAGGTGGCATCAGATTCCATAGGTTTAAGGGCTTAGTCCCAGAAGACTGCCCTCATTTCAGATGCCAATTGGAAGTTTAACGTCCCCCGACAGGTTACCCACACTTCTGTCAGACTTGGTTACAAATTTAAAAGTTTTCACACCACCCTCCCAAGTTTCAATAATTTGTTAGAACGACTCACAGAATTCAAGAAAATGCTATGCTTACTATTATTACAGTTTACTATAAAGGAAACAAATGAACAGCCAGAAGAGGAAGTACATAGGGGAAGATCCAAAAGGGTCTCAAGTGCAAGAGCCTCTTGTCTCTGGAGTTGAGGTGCATCACCCTCTTGGCACGTAGATGTAATTGCCAACTCAGAAGCTCTCCAAACTGTTTAGAGGTATTTATGGAGGTTCCATTATGTAGATGCAATTGATTAAATCGTTGGCCATTGTTGATTTGATTCAATCTTTAGCTCCTCTTTCGCCCCTGGAAGTCTAGAGATGGGACTGAAAGTTTCAGCCCTCTAATCACATGTTCGGTTCCTCTGGCGGTTGTTAGTCCCCATTTTGAAGCTCTCTAGAGGCCCACAAATAGTCACTTCATAAAGTAAACTTGAGAGGTGCTTGTTATAAATAACAAGATGTTCCTGTCACTCAGAAAATTCCAAGAGTTTAGAAGCTCTGTGCCAGGAATCAGGGACAAAGACCAAATATGTATTTCTTATTCTACCACAGTATCAATGTTGATATTCTGGTTGTAATAGTCTGCTATAGTTTCGCAAAATGTTATCATTGGAGGAAACTGGGTAAAGGGTACACAAGATCTCTATTATTTCTTTCAACTATAGGTGAATCTGAAATTATCTTAAAATATTTTTGAAAGCAATTTAAAATGCATAAGATCTTTGAGATTAATAAATATTAAAAAGATTGCTATTAATACCCAGTGTTGGAAATGGGTATTTCCAGCAATAGTTTTACTTATTATTGGGAACATAAGTGGTTACAGACTTTGGCAATATCTGTTAACATTTTTTAAGTATATGTGCTGCCAAAGCGAGTACTATTAACATTTTTAATATGCTTACCCTTTAATTTAGCAATTCCTTAAGGAATTTAGTTTGCAATATAGAATTAGATAAATTACCTACATCTATGCAGTGGACTATATGATGTAAAAAGAATAATAACTATTTCTAAGATACTTTGATGCTTGTTCCTTCTTCATTTTACCAGAAAAGGTCAGTGGAAAGTTTCCATACAATTCTACAACCCTAATACCTGGCTAATGGCAGTTGTAAGACACCACTGATTATAAGAAGCATTCTGATTTCAGAGATGTTAAAGTGAGGTGGGGGAGTGCTCTTAGAATCAACAAAACAGAATAGATCTCAATAGAAAATGTCCAAGATAATAAAATGAAAAGCATGTTACAAAAGAGTTTGTATAGCATGACTCTCCTCCCATTTTAAAGCATGTACACATATGCCTGTGTATTTTTTAAATTATTGCATATGTTTAGAAGAAAGTATGGAAGGATGTCCAACAAATTGTTAACAGTAGTTACCTCTGGGGAGTTTGGTTTGCTGAGGGAGAGATGTACATGGAAGAGGGATTTAAACAAATTTTTAAAATAAAATTTTCTTTAAAACAAAGTCCAGAAGTTGATCATTGGGTAATAAAACCATGCCCTAACCTTGGAGACTGCTGTGTTACAAATTGCATCTGGGCATTAGAAACGGCTTACCAATAGTTTCCAAGTCAGCAGCCAGTGATCTCTAGTAGTTTCTCATTTGGTATTGGCTGAGATTTAATGAGGTGGAACTCATCCCCATGCCTATAGGGCATGCACCTCTTTTATTCCGAAGACAGATTTTCTTGTTAGTGAAATTGCTGTAGCTGCCAGAACCTAAAAGTCCCATCCTTACTTGAGCATTAATGTGACACTTTAGAGACTATGTGGGGATTAAAGGGCTGCCACCTTCCAGCAGTCAGTCTTCAACTCACTTGTGTCCTGTCAGATGATGCCTCTGATTGTGGCTGCCAGTGAACCTGTCAATCTGACTGCTGAGACCAGCCTCGGAGGGAGAACTCAGGGAGCTAAGTAATTAGATGGAAACTCTGAGTTCTAATCCAAGACTCTTCTGTAGGTTTATTAGATAACTTGGTCTTTTGACTTCCTATAGTGTATTTTAGCTTCTCTGCTCTTAAAGGGAAGGATTAAGTCTCACCCTGAAAGGACTGAGCTATGAAATAACTCTGGTCTCCAGATTTTAACATTTTTGATTCAGGCTGGTAGACTCTATTTTGGGTTATTTTTCTCAGACTTTTCAGAATTTTTTAACCACCACTGAGCTGAAGGTCTCTTCCTAGTATTCAGATTTAAACTAGGTTTTCTTTCCCCTCTCATGGAATTGTCCAACTTTCTGTGATAATGGAAATGTTATGTTTCTGTTCTGATTTGATTTCTGACACACCAGCTTTTACTGAATTTAACAATTCAATTAAATTCTGAATCTCTCTACCTGGAATTAGTGTCAGATCCCACAAGTTAAAGAAGGTCAGTCCCACAAGACTGCCCCCACTTTAGTTGCCATTGCAAGTTCCAAGCCACCTGTACTTCTGACTGGCTATGAATTGGGTTCCCGCAACCCCCTCCACAAGTTTGACAATTTGCTACAATTGCTCACAAATTCAGGCAAACACTTTTCTTATGTTTGCTGGTTTATTATAAAGGATACAATCAAAAACAGGCAAATGGAAGAAAGAGATGCTTAGACCAAGGTATGGGAAGGGGCACACTGACTTTTCATGTCCTCTCTGGCACACCACTTCCCAGCAAGCTGATGTGTTCGCTAACCTGAAGCTCTCTGAATTTCATTATTCAAGAGTTTTCGTGGGGCTCAATCTCTAGCTTCTCCCCCACTTTCCTGGAGGATGGTGGGACTGAAAGTTTTAACTCTGTAGTCACTTGGTTGTTCTGGTGACTAGCTCCATTCAGAGACTGTATAGGGACCCCAGCCTAAGTTGTTCATTAGCATAAACTGGTATGATCAAGAAAGGGCTTGTTATGAATAATGAAAGATACTCAATCACAAATTTAAAGAGTTTTAGGAGTTCTGTGCAGGGACAAAGACCAAATATGTTTTTGTATTATACCACATCTGTGCTGTCCAGTGCAATAGCCACTGACTTTTTAAATACTGTTTACTGTAATTAATTTAAATTTAAAGTTAGTCTATGGCCATGCCACCCTGAACATGCCCGATTTCATCTGATCTCGGAAGCTAAGCAGGGTTGGGCCTGGTTAGTACTTGGATAGGAGACCACCTGGGAATACCAGGTGTTGTAGGTGTTTAAAAAAAATAAGTAAGAAAAAATAAATTTAAACTTAAAAAAGTTATGTGGCTAGTGACTATCCTTTGCCCAACAGCACTAAACTATGAAATTTCAAGAGCAGATAATTCAATGTTATACTTTTAACGTGCCTTGCTTATGGCAGAAGCTCAAATAGTTTTAGAAATAGATTCAGTTTAGCAGATAATTATTGAGTTCTATTTTCTGGTCACTATTAGGTGAGAACACAGAGATAAGAAAATAGTCTCTGCAGCTCTCAGACTGCTCAGTCTAGGGATATGAACAAATTACACTGTAGTGTAAAAACTTCTATTGACAATAAAGGAAAGAGGTGAAAATTACAAACCATTACAGGACAGCTGCAGCCTCAGGTTTAGCGAGTGTTCAGTGAATTTTATTAAATGAATTCTAGTCCCAGCTCCACCAATTACTAGTTTCTTGACTATAGCAAGTTGCTTAGTTCTTGAGCCTTGGTTTCCTTATCTGTGAAATGGGAATGATATGCATATTTTAGAGCTTCTTGACTGGCAGGATCATGTTTCTTTTATCCTTGGATTCATTTTTGCTTAGAGTATTGTGGATGTTCATTAAATGATTGAATGAATCCACAATCGCAACAAGATAAAGAATGTGAAAGCACTTTAACTTATGTGCTTACATTATTGTCATATACCGTTGGTTGGAAATAACTCATTTGAAAAGCCTAGAGAGATTCAGATCCCCCAAAAGTAAAGGGAGACCTTTTATTTTGACTTTTTTTTTTAGCTGCAGCTGTCCTGTAATGGTTTATAATTTTCACCTCTTTCCTTTATTGTCAATAGAAGTTCTGAAAGAAATTACAGTTGAACCTAATGCAGTTGGAAGAGTACTTTAAGGGAACTGTAATAGGCTAACTGTTTTTCTCATATGATGATTGAAATGCTAGCCCTTTGTAAGTTGTCAGAACTTTTTTTTTTTATCAGCAGACACTCAGATGGAACTCATTCCATTTAAGTGTCATGGTGAGTTTATTGAACATGATGATGGACTTCATATGCCCTTTAGGCATTTGTGGCTTCATGTCAGAAATCCAGGCGCAAACTGCCCCGAAGCACTTTCTTCCATCTGGCATGACAAGCAAAGCATTTTTTTGTTTCTGGTTTTTTTTTTTTTTTTTTTTTTTTTGCAGCATATGCTAAAACAAAATTAGATGTGTTTCTATTATTTATATTATATAGGTGAGATCATCTTTCTCCTTTTTTAATTTAAAAGATAATACAGATAAATAATAAAGAAGAAAATGTAGAAATATCAGTATGATGTAGGAGACCTGACAGACTCATATTCAAACTGTAGTTCTTTCTTATCAGTTCTGTGACCTTGGACAAGTTACTTGTAGACTACTATTTCCTCATGTGAACCTATGTCACAGAGTTGATGTGAGGATGAAATGAATGAGTTGATACACTGTTTCTCATGAGGTACCAAGCACAGAGCAAGGGGACCTTAAATGTTTTATTTGGTGCCCTGCACCATATATTTAATCCAGCTGGTGGTGTATGTGGCTAACAATGAATTTCCTCCCCAGAATTCAGAGAATTCTGAATTCAGAATTCTGCCTTCTGAGAATAAAAATGATGATGATGAATCCCCCATACAAAAGATAGGATTAGCCATAGATAGAAATATACTAGGTAACTGCCCATAAATCTGTGACCGAAGAGATGAGAGCACTTAAGACTTCAACAAAATAATCTGGGTATAATTCTAGGATTGGAATGAAATTGTAATTTAGGAGGCTGAAATCTAATTGATTGCCTTATGTTCTGTCTAAGAAGAGATTAGATGAGCAGGTGGGAGATTGTCAGCCTGGAACGTAGTAAAAGAAAGCTTGAGAGCCTGAAGTTGGCAGTATCTCTTTTGCCTTATTTAGGGCAGAAGTGAATCTGATGACAGGAACTAGAGAGATGGATTCTTTTATGAGGAATTGATAGTCCATTAAACCTTTGTAGACTGGAAAAGTATCTCAAAACATGTGTCTCCCTTTTGTTCTGATTTTATGTTGAAGCAATTTCTGATCACAAATCTAATTTTTCCGGTATTTGATACTGGGGCAGTAGGTAGTTTACCTAGATAAAGACTGGAACCTTTAAGTATAAGAAAAGTATATCCTCTATTGTAAATTAGTAAATTGGCAAATTGTGTCTATTTCTGAACTGATCACTAAATTGACAGTCTGGTTAATATATTTTAGTATATAAGCATTTGCATACTGAAGACTCCTACATTTACATCTCTAGTTTATACCCCTCCTCTGAGCTACAGACTTTATATATCTGACTGCCTACCTGACATTTGCTTTTAAGACTGAGGGCTAGACTATTTCCCTTTTTTTAATTCATCCTGTAATAAAGCTTTTTGGTAATAAGCCATTAATGTCTCAACTATAAAATATCCTACACCCTAGTATAACTATTTATATTCTCTTTTGGTCTGTGTCCATGAGACATAGTTTTACATAATTTCAATCTTAGTGTACATATCATTTTATTATGATTACATGCTTATCATAGGAAAATAAGGGGGAAAACTACAAAAGAAATGATCATTTTGTGATATTACTACAGAGAGATAGGCAGTCAGTATTTTGGTGTATTTCTTTATAGTCACATATGTACATAAGATTTAACATATTAAGGTGATGATTATACTCTATTTTGTAACTTTTTACACTTAAGAACCTTAAACGTTTCTCCATCTTTTAAAATGTTTTGTAAAGAATTAAATGGCATTATTCTGTCATTCAGATGTACTTTTAATCATTTCAAATTGTTTCTAATATTTTGCTATTTAATATTTTGAGACATGCCATGTTTAACCAGGCTAGATGCCTGGACCAAAAAAATACCCTGCTTTGGGATTGGGTGGGAGAAGGGCAAAAGGTTAATGCCATTATTTCTTTGTTTTGGGTGCTCCAATAAATAGATTTTCTGTTTCAGGAAAGAAAAAAAGATGTTCTCTCAAATAGATTAGGTTCAACATTCATTTCCTTCACAACTTCCATTAGCATTTGAAGAGAGAAGTGAATTTTAGAATTAGAGGACAGTTGCAGCCAAAAAGTGTCAAAATGAAAAGTTTCCTTTTCCTTCAGGGCATTTCCTCTCCACATTTCCAGTTAGGCTGGTCTGCTCATTACATCATCACAGGGAAGGAAAAAATACTCTGTTCCATGAATTTTACCAGATTTGGAGATTATGTGATGGTCTGAAATTTTAAGTGTGGGTTTCATAACGTATATAAAACATTTTGAAGGCCCCAGAGTTATTCAAAGAGATAGGCTATCAACCTCCAGAATCAGATGAAGTAGGTTCATTTATCTTTAGAATCTAGATTTTCTGTGGAAGTATTAATATTATAAACAATTGTAATATGCTTTAAATTCACACTTCAGTCATGAGATAGACAACATAGCATGTTAAGAAATACATAGGAGAAATAGAATTTAAAAGTCTATTATTTCCTCCTTTCATCCATTGTTGCTGTATGATTTACATCCGGTAAAATGAAAAACAGACCAACCTTGAAAATTCCCTGAGCAGACAAAACCAGTTTAGTCATACAAGCAAAGCTTAATTTAGCTTATTTTGCAAATTAAAAGAGATAGGCTATCAACCGCCAGAATCAGCTGAAGTAGCTTCATGAGACCCAGTGACCATGGTCAGAGAAAGCAGTGGCTTCTAATAGGCGTTCCAATCAGAGAGTTACAGGCAGGTGCCAACATCTGTGTGAATACATGTATGTGAGAGAGAGATTGACAGAGAATAAAGGTTAATAATTCTCTCAAGAAACCTTGAGGGAGGTAGTTATTTTAGATATAATTCTTTATCAGGTTTTTTCCCGTAGTTTTAATGCCTGGTTTATATTCATTCAAAATAATTGTTTATTATATTTACTTCCCTCAGAATAGATGTAGTTTTCTCTGTTATCAAAACATTTGAAAATAAAAAGTTAACGTATACCCAAAATCCTAATTTAACCACTGTTATGGCATTTTAAATCATTTTTTTCTAATATTTAAAAGCTATTTTAAGCATTTGTAATCATTATGCAATTTTGCATTGTATTTTTGATATGTACATGGGAAATGCTAGTTGCCTTCAGTGTTTGGCACATAGTAGGCACTCAATAAATAGTACTAAAGAATGAATTATTGACATTTTTACATAATCTTTTGAATGTTTTTAATACACTAAGTGGCTATAGTTGACTTAACCATTACCCTATGTTGGATATTAGGTGGTTTCTTTTTTTTTTCTGTTTTAAAAATACATTAAATTTTTTTAATGTAGATTGCTTTTCCAGATGCATATAGCTTTTTCTATATATAAAATTATTTTCTTAAGACAGAGTCCAGAAGCAATTATAGATCAAATTAATTATTAGTCAGAACTCTTGGTGCAAGGGACAGAAACACAGTTGTATGTTTTCTTACTTTTGCTGGAGAGAGCTGGATAAATCTAGCTTCCATCAGGGCTGTATCAGGTGCTCAGTTGACAACCTCAGGACTTTGTCTTTTGATTACTGATGCTTTTTTTTTTGCTTCCCTCTGGCTGACTCTTGCCACCTGGTGGTAAAGATCGGCATTGGTAACTTCGTAGTTTATAGTCTTGACAAAGTCTTGAGAAAGAGTCTGTGTCCCTGAAACAATTACTGTGGTGGGGATGAGGGATGAAGTACCTTGATTGACTAAGCCTGTGTCATATGCCCCCAGTTGGGAGTTAGGTCAGCTCCAACCAAATTACATGGACTGACCAGCTTGTTTTAGAATGTCAGAAAGATGGTTCTCCCAGGATAGGACCTAGGAAAGACAGGAAAATAAATATTTTATTGAATGTCATTATTAAGTTATTTAATAATTATTACTATAATTTTTAATTTTATTAAATATTTTTAGCCATTGATAGCCATTGCTAAATGATTTCTAAAACTTTAAACTAGCCTTAGCAATATTTCTTATTTTGCTATACTCTCATCAACATTGGGTATTGTTATTTTCTAAATATTTCGGTAATTTAATAGATTAAAAATGGCACCTTATTTATATTTCCTTTTCTTAACATCTATCATAATTATTTTCTGTACCTGTAATTTAAACGTCTGCTTACTCTTCCTTTGGATAGATTTACTCCAGTTTACCAAGCTATTTTCCAATTATTGGTCATTTAGATTGTTTTAGAATTTTTATTTTTAACCTTTGTAGGTAATAATACTGCTAATCTTTTTATATACCCATAGGCTTTTGCCTCTACTAAATTTTTTTCTTTTGGAAAAATTCCAATGATGATATTCTAGCAACAGAAGTATAAACACATCTTCATGCCCAGTGCTTTTAAAGAATTTTACCTTTATATTTTTATCAGTATTATGTAACTATAGTTTTTGTATCAGATGTTACTAACATTGAGCATTATTTTGAAGAATATTTGTTGATAAGGGATAAAAAACTATCTCAAATTTTTTAAATTTGGTTTTAAATGAATGAGCATTTTTTTTCAGAGAATTCTCAGCTCCCATCTTCTCTTTACCTTGTATTTAGAGTATAAATACCAGATATACCCTGTGCTTTATTTTATTTCTTCTTCATGTGCCCAGGTCTGGTCCATCGAACTCACATGTCATCTTGTCGTGTGGATAAGCCCTCGGAGATAGTAGATGTTGGAGACAAAGTGTGGGTGAAGCTTATTGGCCGAGAGGTAAAGTTCTCTGCAGCTTTCATATGGTTAGAAAGGATTAGGAGAAGCTGAGATTTTCTGGGTATTTCATGATGATAAGTGTGTGTATGTTGTTAACTATGGCTGATGATCATGTTTTGAATCCTGCCACCATAATCTGACCTGAATTTAAACCTTCTGGCTGGCTATCCTACAAACTCAGAAGGGATGGTGTGAACTACAATAAGTACATGTTTATAAACCTCCCTCCCTGAAGTTTATCCAAATGGTGGATATGAAGAAAAAAAAAGTAAAGAACTAAAAGGAGGGAAGGAAACTTCAAAGAATTCCTACCAGGTACACTTCAATTCAGAGCAAAACAAAAAAGGACACAGAGTTTCCAGTCATTTTTCCTAATTTCTGGCACCATTCAGTATGAGGGAAGTGAGAAAGCTCTGATAGACCCTGTTAACGAAGCCCTTCAGGGTACGGGGCTGTGAGTGTGGGCAGACCATAGGAGAAATATGAACATACACTGAGGCATGCCCTTCTACCAGAGAATGACAGGGGAGACAGGTCTGAAAGAGATATTATTCAAAAATATTTAAGTGCTTAGTATGTATTAGGTCTAAAGGATATAAGAGTGAACCAGACAGAGCTTATTTAGAATATAACTAGAAGAGACAAATGAAAATTAAACAAATTAGGATAATTATAAATAATTACAAATTATTATAAATGCTGTAATGGATTCAAACAGTATCAGAGGTAGATTTAGATAAAGTACTCAGGAATGGTCTTTCTGAGGAGATGGTATATGTGCTGAGACCCAAAGGAAAAGGAACTAGTCATATAGAAAGTTGGGATGAGAACATTCCAGGCAAAGAGAATAGTTGATGCAAAGACCCTGAAGTGAAAAAGGGCTACAAGTGCTGGAAGAAGCAAAATAAGACTAACATGGCTAACAATGGTCTTCATGTTTAAAGAGGCTCTATACTGAGTGCAAAAGTAGATCGAGTATACTAGAATGTTCTGAATCCCATTCTGGGCTCATGAATCTCTGAACCAATCATTATGTTGAACTTACCTAGAAGAAACAGTTTTACTTTTCTACCTGGTTACTTCCACAGGCCTTGGATTTCTGAGCAACGGTCTTTGTCTTTTACCCCAGTAGGTACAAAAATGAGACGAAAACCATTTCCTAAAATTCTTCTGCAGCAAGATCTGCCCATTATGTTTATTAATAACCCATCCTTCCCCCCTGCCCCCCATCCTGGCCCCAGCCCAGAGATCCTAGCACAGGACCTTGGCTATTAGAGGTGTTCAGTGATCTACTTTGAGCTTTTGGTGACTTTGCTTTTGTCTTTTTCAGATGAAAAATGATAGGATAAAGGTATCCCTCTCCATGAAAGTTGTCAACCAAGGGACTGGGAAAGACCTCGATCCCAACAACGTTATCATTGAGTAGGTAAAAGGCTTGAAGAGGCTAAAATCTTTCCTTTCAAACCACAGAATGCTAAAGTGAATCAGGCTGACCTGGGAACTCTACCATTTATTATAGACTGAGATATTAGAGTTACATAACCATGTGTTTTTTGGTTTTTAGAGGTTTGCAGTGTTACGGGTAACATTTTACTGCATAGAGTTCTAAGATGAAATGCTAACATGCAAAGCTCCTGGCATAGAAGTGCTCCATCGTTGGTTTTATTTCCTTCCCCTTATTTTTTTTTTTGCTTCTGCCCTTTAACCAGTTAGCCAACAAGCATTCATGAGGTACCTGTTATTTGCCTCTCTCCATCACTAGGGCTGAAAAAGACTATATGGGAAGGTAGGGTAGTCTAGGAGCAACTCCAGTGGGTTTTAGACGCCTGCATCTTGGGATACACTGTGTTCTGAACACAACACCTTACTTTCATTGGCTCTTCTGACTTTTCATTTAAGAATGCAAAATTTTCTGTCCTCATAGGATAATGTCCAGTGATACAGGGAATTTGCCCTCTGTCTCAAAGTCTTTTTTGAATATATGACTGATTTCTAACCAGGGGTTCCTAGATTCCTAAGGTTTCCTTGAAGGAATCTTAGGGCTTTAATAACTATTTCCAGTGTTTCAGAAAGCCAACCAAAACCATACATTTATCTTCAGTTTAACCACGACATTATTTTGTTGCTTTTGATGATAAAATATCACATCATTTATCTCATGCTAATCAGGTGCTGTCAGTGGCAGTTATTGATTTATTTAAAAAAAAAACAAACAACTAAATGTTGTTTGAGTGAGATCTTGGTAGCGAAAAGTTTAGAAGCCCTTATGTTTATTGTTTTCAGCAATCAACTTAGGATATGAAGAAACATTACCTTAAAGGAAGGAAAGTGATATTTATTGAATACATACTATGTGCCAGGCATTATACAAGGCAGTTTATGTACTATTATCTAATTCTAACAACTTGCAAAGGTGTTATATACATTTTACTTTAATATCCTTAGTTTCTTTCTGGCTCAATGCTTGGTAATAACTTAGTTTTATAGCAAATTATAGTGGGTCAGGGACTTGACTCTAGGTCTCCCTGACATTAAAGCTAATGCCTTTCACCACATGATACTTCTACTTGTTGCATGTGACTTACAGAGTTTTTCTTATTTCTATAGTTTAGTCTATAAATATTGACATGTTGGTAGGGCTGATTATTGACAAAACACTTTCCATTTATGGTGGAAATCTTTTATAACTCAGAGCTGAGAAATGTTACCTAGTTCTGACATTTACTAATTGCACTATAATAAATTGCTTCTGCTTCAAATAATCCTATGCTATACGGACTCATTAAAAAGCAATGAAATTTCCCAAAGCCACCCTTGTAAGAGTAAAATAAAAAAAGTAAGATGAAAGAGCTGCCTCTCTTTCTCAAAATGAGGATAGAGGAGGGAAAGGGCTTTCTGGTTCGTTCTACACTAGACATGTCTCTACAACTTTTGTTGTAAATTATTTCTAGAGCTAAATCCAGGAAAGGAGCATGGCACAGTGCAAAGATGGCATGTTTTAGAGTTAGACTTGAATCAGAAAGAGTCTTAATTCTGCCCAAACTTAGTATATGCCTTTGAGCAGATTACCTAGCCTCTCTGAATCTCAATTTCTTGACTATAAAATGGAAATAATGACACCTACAGCTCAGAAAAGTCGGATGATTTGAATGAAATCTCATTTATAAAAGCCTAGCTTATCGTCTAGTCTATAGTAGAAACTTAATATATAATAGCTACTTATAGTTATTGTTATAAAATGTCTCTTTGTTTTTTCTCTAATATCTGAGATTATCACGCCTTTTCCTTTGAAAGAATATATAAGATCCATGAGAACATGGAGCACATCTTATCTTTCTTATCTCCTATAGCAAGGGTCCTCAATCCTTGGGCCATGGACCAGTAGCAGTCTGTGGCCTGGTTGGAACCAGGCTGCACAGCAGGAGATGAGTGGCGGGCAAGCAGTAAAGCTTCATCTGTATTTGTAGCCTCTCCCCAGTGCTAGCATCACCCTCTCTGCTCCACCTCAGATTATTAGGCGTTAGATTCTCATAGGAGCACTGGTTCCTGGTGCCAGAAAGGTCAGAGATCACTGTGACCTATAGCACCTGATATATAGCAGTCATTTAGTTAGTGCATCCATTTACTCTTTATTCAACAAGTATTTACTGGGTTTATATACTGTTTGAAGTATAGTGGCAATACCAAGGTTTCTGCTTAAGGACCTTAATGCCTAGTGTAATGAAATAATTATGCAAATAACTTTAAGGCAACATGTAAGAAATGCTAAAAGAGTGATTTAAAGAAAGGATTCTAGGAATTAGCTTTAAGAGGAAGAGTTGAATATCAGTCAAAGAATATGAATTTTGTTTAGCCTTTGAGTGAGAGAGGCTCCATACTCTGGCCTCACCCTGTTGTGCTCAATACCTTCATGTTGTCTTTAGTCACCCACAGTTAGCTTCCTTTCATTTGCCATCAAAATCTAGCTTTCTTATATTTCATTCCCTCAGGCCTCAAGGAATTAACAAGGTCATCTAATAAGTGATTGTGTACAAACGGAAGGAGGCTAAAGCCAGTTTTCCATTAGGTTTAGCCAGCATAGTATAGTCTTCAGAAAGAGCATTTATGAGTCACCACACTATAATTATCCATTTATATGTCTCCCTTTGCTTCTAGACTATAAGCTCCATGAGGAAAAGGACTGTGTCCTATTATTTTAATATACTTGTCGTATCACTAGTATTAGCATCGGTGCTTGCTTATTAGTTGAACTGAAAAGAGAAAGATTAATCCAACTATGTGTACTAGATAGATTGGAAGAGGAGAATTGGAGGCAGGGAGACCAGTGAAGGGATTATTACTGTTTAGGTGAAATGTGATGAAACCTAAACTAACATGATGTCAGTGAGGGCAGAAAGGGAGACAGGTGGTAAGTGACACATTTGTTGGATTCGAGTGTTAGCTGGAGGTATGATTTGGCTTATGGTATGTTATAGAGTCCACAGAATATTGGGATTGATTATAAAAGGGTTTGTTTAAGCTGCAATTTACAGTCACTTGATAGCTGGGGTGCTTAGGCTCCTCTGGTAGGAGTATAATTGGTAAACACACTATATGGAAAACTATTTGGCAGTATCTACTAAAAGCTGATGCCCTACAACCCAGTAGTTCCACTGTTCATAATAGAGATTACATCAAATACTTTACACCAACAGCAAAATACTTTATGGCAAATTAGAACAAACAACACACAATATGGATGTATTGCACAAACAAACATAAAAAGCCAGACACAGAAGGGTCAATATTCTATGATTCCATTTATATGATTTACAAAACCAATCTATGTGTTAGGAATTAGAACAGTGGTTACCCTTGGGCGAGGCATGGTAACTAGAGGAGTTTCTGGGGTGCTGGTAATAATCTGTTTATCCGAGTACTGGTTATCTGGGTATGTTCAAATTGTGAAAATCAAGCTGTATATTTATGAACAATTTTCTGTATGTATATTTGGTCAGAAGTTTAGAATTTTTAAATAGTATTCTTGGAATGTGAACAAAGATTAATTCTGGCTGAAGGACTCAGGGAAGAAGACTTAGTAGAAGGAGAGGTAGTAATTGAGATGAGCCTTGAAATGTTTGTGTGAGGTGGTGAGGTGGGAGTAAAGAGGGAAAGCAGAGCATTTCAGAGAGAGAACTACCTGAGCAAAAGCAGGGAACCATCTGGAGAAGGTAAAATAGTCTGGTTTGGCTAAAGCGTATTGTACAAGTAAAGATGAGGCTGGAAAAGTCGATTAGAGGCAGACTGCTAAAGGCCTCGAATACCAAGGTGTAAGGAATTTAGACTTGATTTTCCAGGAAATCTTTGAAGGTCTTTTAAACCCATGAGTGACCTTGTAAGGATTGTAGGTGGCTTAGCAAGATGAGTGATTATATCTTTATCTTCTGGGCATCAATGAGTTGAAGTCTAGTTTTATTCATGATTATTAATTCAGAGCTTTGTCCTGAGTAAAAAAGAATGTCTATTTCATGTCGTTGCCTTCACTACTGGTCTCTTTATGCCCAGTGCTCTTCCTTTCTCCCCTGTATCTGCTAAAAGCAAAACAAAAAACCAGTGTACAGCATTGCTTTGCAATATCTCTGGCCACATCTCCTAAGGGGGCCAACAGTCAGAATCCTTTTCATTACAGGCAAGAAGAGAGGCGGAGGCGGTCCTTCCAGGATTACACTGGGCAGAAGATCACCCTTGAGGCTGTCCTGAACACTACCTGCAAGAAGTGTGGCTGTAAAGGTAAACCAAAGCCTCTGTCATTTCCTTCTTTCTCTCCCTGCTGATGGACCCTTTACAGGATGAGGGAGACAGCCTAGTGGGAGTTTAGCTCACCCTGTTTTTTAACCAAGCGATGGCCTCACCTGCTTGTGATGTCATTTGTACTAGACTCACATCAGAGTTCATGGCTTGCTGCTTTTTCTGTTTCCTTTTCTGAATGCCAGCCCCGCTGCTGGCCCTAGTGGTGATACTATATTGTTACCACCTCTCCCCACTCTCTGCAGCTGATGCCCTACCTGGGCAAGGCCTCACGTATTATGCTAAGAAGGTAAGAGTGTTAGATTATGATTAACACTCTAAAATTTTATATCCAAGGATTAAAGGATCTTATTATCGTTCTGCTGCAAGAATTAAACTAGTTAGAAATATATTTCTTAAGGATTCAAGTTAAATCCTTTCTTGCTCATCTCTTTAATTTCACAGTTGTGAATACAATATCCTTTTAGTAATAAAGAACACACACTAGTCACTTCCTTTTAGCTCTGTTTCCTCAGGTTTCCTGTAGCCTTAATTATTAAAGAGCTCTTTCAGCCTGACTTCCCTTGTTGGAGCTATAATGAGAGGGATTGCCAGCTTCTCATTTTCAGAGTGACCTCAATTCATCACCTCTTCTCCCTAGTCTTCCATCTACCCAGTTTGTTGATTTTTCTACAACAACTAGTTGAGGTTGTGGAGTTTAAGTCCCCTACTTATCATTAACACGGAGGAAGGGAAGAATAAAATCAAGAGGAAGAATACCTTCTCCGGGTAATTGTAGGAAGATTAGAGATATTTGGAAAATTCTGTTGTATTTTCCTTCCAAGCACCATCCAGCTTCTGGACTCAGAGTTGCAAATTGGTTTACATATTGTTTTTATAATCTTATCAAATTCTTTGTGCCTCTGAGACAGGATCTGTAACAAGCTCAGACAAAACCAGCTCTGTAGCATCTGTTAAAAGGGCCCTTGAAAGCACTATAGGTTCAGGGAGGGTAGGGTCATCTTACCTTCAACTTGTGTCCACCAGGTGTTACATGAGGCAGAGAAGAATAATGAGAGATGGAATTTGGCCCAGTCAGCAAAGGTTGGGCCAAAGGTGGTTGGTTTTGGTGCAGCAGAAAATGCACAGGGCAGGGAGGCAGAAGACCCCAGGTAAGTTTTAGCTCTGCTGCTATTTGTGTGACCTTGAGCTACTTCTGTTCTCTGGGGCTTCATATCCTCTGCAGATGCAGTGTTGGATTTGATGATCTCTGAGGCCCTTGCCAGACAGTCTGTGAATGTTGAGTGCCCCTAGGTGACTGTGCCTGTCTCTCTATCTGTTAACCTGGATGCTGCCTTCCTGCCAGCTGCCTAAGAGCTATCTTCCTTCAGGGCTTTGGCCTGCCTTTCGGCTCCCTCTGCTAAGCATTCTGCTCTTTGGAGCAGCCTTTTGTTGTCAGGAATAAGTTCCAAATAGATCTTTAAAAATTACTAAGCCCCATTGCTAATAGAAGGCAGCACAAGCCAGCATCCTCACATCCTCTGCCATTTTCAAAGCAGCCCCAGTATTTCCCACAGCTCTAGGACCAGCTACTAGTCTGGCTCTCGTTGTGAGCAATGCCATCCTGAGGTGACAGAAAATCTGCTCTGAATCCAACAACTGCTCTGAATGAACTCAGTAATATCTCCTGAATCAGCTAGCCCCTTTCTGGAGCCTCTGGGGAAGATCTATCTGCTTAGAGGAAGGACTGCTTCTTCCCTCCCTACCTTTTCTAATTTTCTTTTGCAGGCCACTTTGCAAAGGATTGTTTCATGCAACCAGGTGGGACCAAATACTCCCTGATACCTGATGAGGAAGAGGAGAAGGAAGAGGCAAAGTCGGCAGAATTTGAGAAGCCTGACCCCACGAAGAATTCTTCCAGAAAAAGAAAGAAGGTGAGTGCTATTTTTCTTTTATTTTATCACATTTTTTTTTGTTTTAAAATGAAAATGTATACTTTTAATAGAAACGCTGGAAATACTGAAAAATGTAAAGAATATTAGGATCTCCTGTAATATTTCTACCCAGAGAAACTCTTATAGTATTTTTGGTATATTCTAATCTTTTCTACTATACTGCTAAGCATAATAATATACACATTGGCTAACACACGTGTATATATGATGCTACATATATATATAAACAATTATGGTCATATTAGATATAGTTTATATCTTTTTCTATTATACTTATCAAAAGGATTTTCTAATATCTTTAAGTGTTCTTCAAAACTTGATTTAAGCGCAGCATATGATATTCTACCCTATGGCTGTATGGTGTTTTATTTAATAATTTTTCTATTGTTGGATATTTTTGATTACTTCCAACCTAAACTTTTGGCCACATATCTTATTGTTTTCTTTGTATAAATTCCTAAATAAGATTACTGAGTTAGGGCTTTAAGGCTCTTGATAAATTTTATCAAATTGTCATTCCAGAAAGTACTTATCTGTACCCAGCAGTGGATGAGTGCCTGTCTCACTGAGTTCTACCTCCTATCTACTACTTATAGCAGAAGAATTTATAAAATAGACATTGTGGTGTAGAAAAACAGCAGATTTGTAATTTGTAGCATGCTACACAGAGAAGAAATGAAAAAAACTATTGTTTGGTCAGGAAATAGTGGTTCTTATATTGTGTAGTATTTTTCTAATTGTAGCCAAGTATTAAGTTTTAGGGTTTTGTTTATTTAAAGCTTCTGTTAATTTGTTCTAGGCATTACAAACCTAGGAATACAAAAACTGTGATAAGGTCCTTGCCCTCAGCGTACATTATCTACAAATAAGTATTAACTTCATTTTATAGGTGAGGGAAAAGTCCCATCGTAACTTTGTAAGAATCAATTACAAGAATAATAACTTATACAAGAATGATAACTTATTGATATGTCTGTTCTCTTCCTGGATGATCACATCTTTTCTAAGACTAGCTGCCTTGATGACTTCCATATTCCCAACAAGTATCCCACACGTACCTCAAACTTTGGCTTAGAGTCCATCAGACCTAGATTTGAAACTCTTCTGTGCTACTTACCAGCTATGTAATTTTGGGCTCTCTAACTTCAGTTTCTTAATTTTCAAAGTGGAATTGTTCTGATCTTTGATGGCAGTACTCCTTGCTTAATTATTGTTGGCTGTCATGACTATCATCATCTTGTCTTTAACCCTCCTTCCTACCTATGATATCCCACCTTCAACCCCAGCACCATAAAAACAATCAAAAACCTTGTTTCTATCCTTCTATCTTGTATTTCTTTTTTTAATGACATTAATAACCTGCCAGTCTCCTATGAAAGAAACCAATATGTCATTTATTTTCCGTCCCCCATCTAATCAGTCATCAAATCCTGTTGGTGGTATCTTTTAAGTATCTCAATTCTATTTTTTCCTCCCCTCACATTTCCTATTCAGATTTTTGAACTGGCCTAGGGAGATTTTAAAAATACACATTTGCCCTCCAACTCTTAGGGCCTGGGTCTGAGCATCTGAGTTTTTTTTTTAAGCTCTTTATCTCACTTATTGATTCTCTTCATTATGATTTTTCACCCTCTGCCTTAATTCTTAATGTTGGAGTGCTCCAAGGCTCTTATTACTTCCTTCTCTTCTTTAACTACTTTCCCCCTAGGTAATCTCATTCTGTCCTATGGTTTTGAGTGCCATTTATATGCTAATAGTCCCCTAAATTATTTGTATCCTTTTTAAAATCCAAATCTGTGACTCTGTCCCTCACTTTTTCTCTAGAACTTAAATTTGGATATTCAACTGCCTACTTGACATCTCCAGTTGTCAAGTTGACATCAAGCTTAACATACCCCAAAACATTTTAAATTTTCCTACCCAAAGCTGCACCTTCCACATTCTGCCATATCTCAATGAATAGATCTCTATTCACCCAGAATCGTAAGCCAAAATCTGCAACCTTTGGGTATAGTGTTTGTGGTTTTTTAAAATTGTGATAAAATATGCATAACATAAATTTTACCATCTTAACCATTTTGAAGTGTGCATTTCTTTGGTGTTAAATAAATTCATATTATTGTGTAATCAATAACATCCATCTCCAGAACTTTTTTATCTTGAAAAACTGAATCTCTGTACCCATTAAATAATAACTTCTCATTCTCCCCAATCCCCACCCCTGCTGACCACCGTGATTTCGACTTCTCTAGGAACCTCGTACAAGTGGAATTATATAGTATTTGTCTTTTTATGACTGGCTCGTTTGACTTCGTATAATATCCTCAAGGTTCATCCATATTATAGCATGTGTCAGAATTTCCTTCTTTTTTAAGACTGAGTAATATTCCACTGTATGTATTGGCCATATTTTGCTCATTCATTCATTCATTCATTGTTGACTCTTGAGTTGCTTATACCTTGCGGCTCCTATGAACACAGTTGTACAAATATTTCTTCGCGACCCTGCTTTCAATTCCTTTGGGTGTATACCGAGAAGTGGAGTTGCTGGATATGGTAATCCTATTGTGATTTTTTTTTGTTTTCGAGGAACCACTGTACTGTTTTTCATAGTGACTATACCATTTCACGTTCCTACTAACAGTGCAAAAGTTTCCAATAGAGTATAGTGTTTTATAATTGTTAATTAGGTAAAAGTGGATGGTGTTATTCACTTGTTCACTTTTATCTTTTCTCATTTTTTTAATGTTTTTTAATTCCCCAGAAAGTTTTAAAATATCCAATCAGACTGTATCTCTTCCTGTTTAAAATTCTTCAATTATTTCCCATTATCCTTTAAATAAAATCTAAACTGCCTCCTGTGAAAACAAACTTCTAACCCTATTCCTTTTCAGCTACTTCCTTTAGCAGGCAGTAAATTGTATCTACCTGAAACATTGTTTTGTCTTTTTTTATATATTTATTTTTACAGTTAACTTCTACATATGGCAAGGGATGCAAGTTTTCTATTTACAGTTGTGGTATAGTTTCCTTTTTAAGAAAAACTTTTTAAAGTAAAAAGGAAAGTAATAAAATTTTTAGCAAAAAATGTAACAGGTTTTAAACACATGGAGTAAAATCATGGCGATGTTATGGGAATGACTGAAACTTGGAAAACATTGATTTAGAGCAGTGGGGATATTATTTTAGTTTGATACTATTCTCCTGTGAACTAAAGAAATAAAAATTAACAAAAGCCCCTGCTTCAAGCGCTGCCCTCTTCTCAAAGCCCTCTGCAAAAATTCAGCATTGCCAGATTTAGCCTGGCTCCTTCACAGAGGCAACCCTGGATCCATCCTACCTGCAGTATTGCTTAATTTTGAACATTGGCATGATTGATCGATCGATTGATTGATTGATTTTATTTGAGCCAAATAAAATTTATGGGAAGCAAGATCTCAAATGCTCTATACCGTTATTCTTCATGCTAAGTGTTTCTAGAGCCTTCCTCGTAGAAATCTGAGGGCTTGATTAAAAGAAGGAAAAGAGAAGTTTCCACTATATAACCTCATTATTGAAATATAAAACAAAAGAAAGGCAGCCCATAATCTGACTGCTTTACCAGAATTTCTTTTATCGTGGCACATATTTTCTACCATCTGTTTTCAAATGTTTTACCTAGATTTAATAAAATTGTGTGTACAATTTTATATCCTGCTCTTTTGCTTTGTCATAAGCATTTTTCCATTTTTGCCACATGGTCTTTTACTGCTCATTTGTAATAGCTACACCAGATTACATCAGGTGGATGCTGAGGAATTGCATTTTTGGAAGCAGTAGAGTACTTAAGAACATGGGCTGCAGAGACAGGCTGCCTGGGTTCCAGTCTCAGCTCAATCCCCTCCTCATTGTGGAACTTTGCCTAATTACTGAACTTCTCAATCTGTTTCCTTTTTTGTGAAATGGGAATAATAAGCATCTACTTTATAAGGCTATTAGGATGCATGTAAAACTGAGCACAGTGCCAGGCATACAGCAAAGTCCAGTGTATGTCTGCTACTAGTAGATGTTGCTTAAAAACAGAGGCTGTATGGTCAGAGATTGTGTTCTAAGGCAGTCTTTTATATATTCTGAATATCAGTTTGTTATCAGATATATGACTTGCAGATATTTTCTCCCATTCTGTGGATTGCCTTTTTACTCTGTTGATAATGCCCTATTTTTTTTTCAGATTTACATTTTTTTAAAGAATTGTGATGAAAAAAACACATAAAACTTACCATTTTAGCCATTTTTCAGTATATAGTTCAGTAGCAGTGTTAAATAAATTCATGATAGTGTCTTTTAATGCATAAAATTTTTAATCTTGATGAAGTCTGGTTTTTTATTTGTTTGTTTCCTATACTTTTGGTGTTATATTCAAGGAATCATTGCCAAATCCAATGTCATGAAGATTTTTCCTGTTTTGAAAGTTTTATAGTTTTAATTCTTTATGTTTAGGTCTTTGATCCATTCTGAGGTTTGGTTTTGTTTTGTATATGGTGTGAAGTAGGGTCCCAGTTCATATTTTACATGTGGCTATTCAGTTTTCCCAGCACCCTTTGTTGGAAAGACTGCACTCTCCATTGAATGGTCTTGGCATTCTTGTCAAAAATCATTTTACCATGTACCTGAGGGTTTATTTCTGGCTCTCTATTTCATTAGTCTATGTCACACTGTTTTGATTATTCTTTGTAAGTTTTGAATCAGGAAATGTGAGTCTTCCAACTTTGTTCTTCTTTTTCAAGATTTTTTTGGCTATTTGGGGTCCCCTGGGATTCCATCTGAATTTTAGGATGTATCTTCTATTTCTGCAAAAAATGTCATTGGGATTTTGATAGGGTCACATCAAGTCCATTGACATCTTTACCATATTGTCTCCCAAACCATGAACACAGATGTTATTTCACTTATTTGTGTTGTCTTTAATTTCTTTCAGCAGTATTTTGTTCTTTTCAGAGTACAAGTCTTTTTGCCTTCTTGGTTAAATTTATTTCTAAGTATTTTATTCTTTTTGATGTTATTTGTAGATGGAATTATTTTCTTACTTTTCTTTTTGAATTGCTCATTGTTAATGTATAGAAATGCAAGTGGTTTTGAGCGTTAATTTTGTATCCTGCAACTTTGTTGAATTCATTTATTCTAACAGGTTTTTTTGTGTGGAATCTTTAGGATTTTCTACATATATAAGCTCATGTCTGCAAATGGGTAATTTTACTTTTTTTTAGAGCTAGATTTTTAACCGTAATTCTATTTATATGTTCCAAGAATTTTTCTTTTTCAGCCTTTTAGATCTAAATGATATTTGTCAGATTCCTAAAGTGGTTATGTGGTTATCTCACTTCTGTGTGTCTTCAGTTAAGTTGTTTTTGTTTTGCGTTGCTTAATACACCTAGTGCAAGTAGTTATTACTTTGTTTCTAAAGCTCCTTTGAGATATGTATTTCAGTTCACTAAAACAATTATTAAGCATTTGCTAGGTATGAAGCTCTTTATGACCTACTTAGTCAACCCATTATTCTACCCTCCATTGCTCTTCATTTAGTAGAGAAATAGTCTAATGAACAATGGCAGTAATAATCATCACACCTTCATTATTTTTTAAAGTACTTTTGTGTATATAAACTTTTAAATCATGAGTTCTCTTTGATTAAAAAGTGTTCTAGGGGGATTTGGTGTACAGCATCAGAAACATAGTCAATAACATTGTGATAGCATCATACAGTGTCAGATGGTTGCTGGATTTATCATGGTGATCACTTCTTTAGGTATATAAATGTTGAATAACTATGTTGTACACCTGAAACAAATATAATATTGTATGTTAGCTATGTTTTAATAAAAATCTTTTTTTTAAAAAAATGTTCTAAAGTCGAAACCATTAAAACTTCCCCCTTGATGCCCACTGTTTCTCCCAAGATATCATCTAGCATCATTGTCTTTTCACCTTATTGTTAATCCCTTTATTATCTTTTATGCCTTATATTTGTTTAACATTTACAGTTTATAAAATACTTTCATATTTTTATTTTTGTTTTATCCTTATACAGTTCTATGAGGTAGCCAGAGTAGATTATCCCATTATTTTATACATTAGGTAAATAGTGATTAAGAGAAATTGTGTTCGTGAAGTCACACAGTTATAAGAGATAACATTGAAATAACCCAGGTGTTCAGATTACTAATTCAATATTCTTTTCTGTGTACCACACTTCAATTATTCATTTAGCTCTTCAATTATTTATTTACTCAACAAATATGTATTGAGTGCCTCAAACATGTCTGCTGTATATTGTGCTTGACTTATCAGACCTCATAAGGCTACTTTTTTGCTAGTTTTCACTCTGTCGTCAGCTTCCCTTAGCAAACCATCTGATGTTATCTATTGATCTATTTCTGTTCACAACCATAAATCAAGATTCCAGACCTCCTGTCTGTTTCCTTTCGCCCTCTAAATCTTTGATTCCAACAGGAGGTTGGCTTTCCTTACTGGTAATAGCCTCTACCCAAGGTGGATGTTTTGGAGTCTGTGAAAGTGGCAGATTCAGATACCTGATCCAGCATTAGTTGGCTCTGGGAGCCAAATGTGGAACCAAGTGGGATCATCGGAAGGGAAATGCCTTTAGTAGTCTATGTTGTCATACAGGTCTGTGGTTAGCAGGAATGCCTAATGTGTGGAAGACATATGTGATGGACAACTCATAATAAAATAAAGGTCATACTCAGCATCTACACTCAAGTTGCTAATAGCATAAGGAGAAAGATAAGCAGCCAGGATATCGCTGGTGGCCAAAGACAAACACTCTCTTCAAGCAAAGTATTGGCTCTCATAGAAATCCAATGACAGGAAATGAAGTATGGCTTACAACTGGAATTGGAAAGTCAGGAACAGGCTGTTGGGTTCTCATCTCTACTTCACGAGACTGATTCATTTTCCCACTCCTCTCTGTAGTCTGGTGGAAGAGAATGTCTAATGCAGAGTCTCTATGACAGGAGAAGGAGCTAGGCAAGTTGGGGAACCAGGAAATGGCCTAGGATAAAGAAAGGGTGTCACCTGTTCCACATAATGTTTGGCACATAATAGGCGTGTGCTAATAACTTTCTTAGAGTAGACAGACTCCATAATCTCTGCTTTCTGAAGCTCCTCAGGTGCCTTCACTCAGTGAGACCTGCCTTCAGTTTGAAGAATAATAGAGACTGACTCCTGCTGCTCATAGTAATAATGAAGGGAGCAGTGGCAGGAGTAAATCCACCCTCTTTTTATCAAATATACATGTATGGAATGTGTGCCTTTGTCCAAAAATCTCGTAGGCATTGGTTTAGTTCTATATACCTATTTGGTACCATGACCATTTTTATCTCAGTGTCTGAAAATTATAAGCCATTTTCATTGGGCATAATTAGAACAAGAGGAAGCTGTGTGTTAGAAATGGAAATGGAATATGAAGTGGTTGGCAAAATAGGAATAGAGATTTTTGTAGTGAAGCCCTGGATAATATTCCATGAACCTGCGGTCTGCTTTGCTGGCCTCTTTCGCTTACTGTATGCCATTGTGGGTCATTCTGAATCAGTTCTGTATTATGAGGAGGCATGTACCGTGGAGATCAGCCTGCCCACTGATCATAGTGAAGTTTAACTATGATCCAGATTATAATTTTTTTTTGGCATAGCTACTATCATTACTTTCTGCTGTACTACATATAGAAGAACAGAAATAGGAATGTCATCCCTTGGTTGCAGTGCTGTCTCTGTCCTCTTGTCTAGAGAACTTCTTTGATGCCTATCTATGAGAGAGAGAAAGAGATTGCTAGCCCTGGGCCCATTTTGCTAGAGCACAGAGTCTGGTGTAGTCTATGCAGAAGCTTTCAGTGATTCCCCTTCTGTGGAGTTCCTTTAAGACCCTTCACAATCTATCCAACTTCCCAGCATCATCATTCACAATCTTTTCCCACACACACTGTACTTCAGCCGCATTCATTAAAAGAACTTCTATGTGCCAAGCTCTGTTCTTGTCACTGCAGGTATAATAGTGAACAAAACAGGTAATATCCTTGTCTTCATGGAGGACCTACATTCTAATGGGGGTCGCAGACAATGAAATAGTAAACAAATACAAAATTATGCTAATGTGTCAAGTAGTGATGTTTTATGTTTTATGGTTATCAGAGATGGAGAGTATTATTAGAAGGGGGGTAGCGGGGATAGGTGACTTGCCATTGTAGATAGAGTGGTAAGGGCAGACCTTTCTCTTAAAGTATCATTTGAGTGGATATTTGAAGGAAGCAAGCTACTCAGAACATTTCAGCAGGTACAATAGCCAGATGTTGGGAATGAATCTGGCATGTTTAAGGAACAGTGTAGCTGAAGTGACATGAATGAGATGAGAGGAAGTTAGAGGAAACCAGGGCCTTATAGGAGAATATGAGGACTTGCAGCTTTCACTTAAAGTGAGATGTCAATAGAGGTTTTGACAAGAGGGATGACATGTTTTGATCTACCTTTTAAGAAAATTATTCTGTCTGCTAAACTAGATGCTCATAAAGCAAGGGTGGGAGCAGCAAGTTAGTTAATGGCCAATATTAACAATCCAGGTGAGATGATGGTGGCTTAGACTAGATAATAGTGGAGGTGATAAGAAGGGAGTTTAAGTGTGGCTATATTTTGAAGGTAGAGCTGACAGAATTTGTTGGGTGGTTGGATATGAGGTAGGAAAGAGAACAGTTAAATATATGAGCTGAGGGGAAGAGGAATACAGAAGTTAAGTATGGGAGTGGGGAGCAATCAGGAGTTTAGTTTGAGTTGCTATTTATGAAAATGGGAAAGAAAGCTAAAGGAGAGTAGTTTGGGAGGGGGCAGGGCATAGGAGTTGAAATGCCTATCAGATATCTTCATGGAGGTAAGCAGTTGGATGTATAGTTCAGGGTTCAAAGGAGAAGCCCAGGTAAGAGATATAAATTTAGAGAGAATACAGTCAATAATAAGGTAATACCTTTGTACAGTGACAGAAGGTAACTAGATTTATCATGATAATCACTTCGTATTATATAAAAATATTTAATCACTATTGTACACATGAAACTAATATTGTAAGTCAGTTATACTACAATTTTAAAAAGAGGCATAAATTTGGGAGTCATCTCCATAAAGATGGTATTTAAGTTCATATATGGATCACCTGGGGAGTAAATATAGGGAAGAGAAGGGGTTTGAGGACTTCAGCTCCAGAATGTTTCAACTTGTAGAGGTTATAAAGATGTGGATGAACCAGCAAAGGAGACTGAAAAGGAACAGCCTGGGAAATTGGCAGAAAAGTAAGAATTTGATGGAAGTTAAGTGAGGAATGTGTTCTAAGGAAGATGGACTGTGTTGAATGCAACTGATCAAGTAAATGACACCTAAGAATTGACCATGGATTTGGCCTTGTGGAAGTCATCAGTAACTTTGACAAGAGCTGTTTCAGTACAGTGGTGGGGTCACAACCTGGTTAAAATCGTTCAGGAGACTTTTTTTTTTTTTTTAATGGGAACTTTTAAAACCTATTTGTTTATTGTTGGGAATGAACCAGAAAAGAGGTAAAAATTGATGCTCGAGAGAGGTGACAATTCCTGGATCTCTCTCTGAGTGGGAGAGAAGGGATGGCATCCAGCACATAGTTAATAAGCCACAGAGGATAATTTATCACTGAAAGATCTTTCAAGCATTTGCCTCATTTTGTCTTCCCTTTGGCTGGAACGTCCTCACTTCCCTCCTATCAGTACTACCACCACCACTCCACCTGTCAAAACCATATTCATCTTTCAAAAGCACAACACATTGCATGCATATCCTTCATGAAGCCATCCTCGAATTCCTCAGACATAATTGATTTTTTTTTTTGTATGTCCATGGCATGTTTTTTGTACTATCTTACATCACTTCCATGGACTGCCTAGTGTTTTCATTAGTCTTTCTCCTTGATTAGATAATTTGTTCCTTGAAGGCTCTTAATCCCTAATTTCTGACCTCACTCAGCTATTATAAAAGACAAATTAATTAATAGATATCCCTGGCTCATAGAAGATACTCAAATATTTGTTGTCCTGTGTGGTTATAAAGAGTCAGTCTTTCCCTTGTTTGAAGCTGGCTTTGGTTTGGAGGAATAGTGCCAGGCTCCACTACTGAATGTGTTTATTTTGCATCTCCTACTGTAGTACAAATAGCACTATTTTTCTGAATTCTATTAAGAATCTGTTCTTCTCATATCCTAAGCAACAACACTATGTAACTCTGGCTCTCTAAAGTGCTTTGTAGGTAGTATATATAGTACATATTGATCAATAAACCTTTTTCTTCTGGTCATACCCTTTCTAAGCTATGATAAACTGATGCCTTGCAGACAGATTCTAGCCAGAAATCACCCTGTGTCCTACCTCCCAAAAATCCACCCTAGAGAATCAGTTCGAGAATCAAATTATCTCTTGAGAATCAGTCTCTTCTCAAGAAAATAATGAATGATTTCTCAAGAATAATTTTTAATAAGTAAAAAGAATAAATTCTTGCTTCATTGATTTCTGGCCAAATCAATACCTTTTGGTTGAGAAGTGCTAATTTAGTTGCTGCCTTTAATACAGATAGGGCTCAGAAGAATATTCACATTGAGACCCAGCCTGAGTCAAATCCAGGTTCTACCACTTGGGCAAGTCATTTTATCTCAGTAAACCCCTCTGAAGTTTTAATTTTCTTTCCTGAAAATATAGAGATAATTATGCCCACTTAATAGATTTGATGTGAAGGTTAAATTTGGTATGTGTACAAAGTGCCCAGCTCAGCATCTAGAAAAGTAAGTACTCAATAAATGTCAGTTGCTATTCCCTTTCTCTGTTTTTGTTTTTCTCATACCCTGGGTTGCTGCTATTCTGTTTCAGAGCAAGAGAGAAAATAGGTGGGCTAGCTGCTGTAGCATGGTATGTGTTCTTTTTTTAGAAAGCAGTTTTGAGCAATGGCTTCTTTCCCATGCCCCTTGTGTCCTGTCTGCCATGGACTCATACCTCTGGGTCGTTTCTTTACCCTTTATCTTCTCCATTTCTCCCTTGAATGCAGTCCAGGGAGGAGGCTCTAGTTTCACCTCCTGCTCTCCATCTTCTCCTTCCACCTGACTCCCAACTTTCCTCTTTAACTTCAACTTCTGAGGTGATCAGTTGTCCTTTGTTCTCTAGCTCTGGGTTAGACACACAACGAAAATGATGCCACCTGGTGGAGGACTAGATTTTCTTTGCCCAGGCTGAGAAAGAGCTTTTGCATCAAGATTCAGGTCTAGAAGGCCATCTTCCCACGTCCTCTGTGCTAACTAGAGGCCGCATCCTAGCACACCAGGGTTCACTAGTGATTTGTTTTTCTCTTTCTCCTGAGCCTGCATCTTTGAGAGAGAGCAAAGTGGAAATAATGCCAAACTCTGAGTAAGAAAGTACATCTCATCACTTTAGCATGGGTCAACTCATTTTACTTTTCCGAGTTCCAGTTTTATTGGTAAAATAGGACTAATAATTCCTGAATTTTGACCTTACCAGATTATTGTTATAAGATAAGAGATGCAGAAAGTTTGATAAACTAAAGTGCTACTTAGATGTAAGGAAGTATTATTACTCTCCTGCCTCGTTTATATTTCCAGGCTAGTTCAGGCTTGCGGGAATGGGTGCTAGACTCTGCATTTGCTTATTTACCTTCCCAGGACCCTGCCCTTCCTAAGGGGCAGAACCTGGTAAGGCTTCCCAAGCCCACATAACCTGTGATGGCCTTGCAGGACCATAAGCCAAACCATTGATTTGCCACCTCTCAGCTCCTCCCAGCCATGATTCCTAGAGCTTGGTAATGTGGGCCTGAGAAGCTTCCCCCGTCTCTACTCCATTGGAGACTCCAAGAAGGAATTTGGGTTAATCCCGTCTCAAAACTTTGATTCATCTGCCGAGGCGTTGGCCAGACCGTCAGGACATTTTGGGAGTTCTCTGAAATGAGAGAATAATACAATACTTCTAGCTCCCCCTACCGTGTATCAGGTACTATAGTTAGAATTTACCTTGTTTAATCCTAATAGCATCCTTTGAAGTAGATTTTATTATTTGCAATTTACTGAAAACAGAGGTTCAGAAAAGTTAAATCTCTTGTTCCCAGTCACACAGCTAAGTGTAGAGTTGGAATTTGAACTAACTTCTGTTTTATTCCAAAATTGTTGTTCTAACCACTATACAGGAAGAGGGGCTGTGTGCTACAGAGGAAAATTCAGATTTCTAGTCCTATGATTTACATGCAGATCACAGTCTTACTTTTGTGATCTGGGGCACGTGGCTTTCAACTTCTCCAGCCACAGATACTATCTCATTAAATCTTTACCATGGCCATGTGACTTAGGTGCTATTCTATCTCTGTTTTACATTTGAGGAAACTTGGTGAGGTAAAATGACTTGCCTAAGGTTACAGAATACTAATAACAGTAAGTGGCAAAGCCAGAACTCAAGTCTGGGTTTAATACCTGGTTTGGTGTTCTGTTCACAATTTCTCACAGCCAGCTCCCAAAAGCTGGTGTATCACTCAGACAAACTTATAGCTCTCAGGATGCTGGTTGAAAGCCTATAGGAGGAGCAGGAGCTTTGCCCTCTTCTGCGCTGTCTCTTTATCATCCCATAATCCTTCTTCTTAGGAACTTTACTGAGGCAATATAAACATTTGCAGTTCAAGGAAAAGTTTTATGCAAAGCTTTAAAACTGCTCAGAGCACCCTACAGAAGCCTGAGAATCTGCCTCCCATCCTTCATATGAGTTTGTGCTGTTAATCTGGCAGTATGGTATAGTGGGTAGTTTTTGGTTTTGTTTTTTTTTTAATTATGTTTTGAGAAAGTTCTTTCTGAGCCTTTTTCTTTATCAATATAATCTTGTAAGGTTGTGAAGGGTAGAAATGACAAATATTCAAAGGCAGCAGGTAGAGCCTTATCAAACTGGACAGACTCATTGGAAAAAGTGAAAGACCCATCTTTCCCCCATTAGGTGCATTCTTCAGGTAACACTTGTTACCAGTTTGTGTTCTTTCTGTTGTTTTCTGTGTATTTTAAATGTATACAGGTATGTGTAGATATATGTATATATACACATTACATGGTATGCATGTATGTGTGTATATGTAATAGACACATATATGTTGAACACACTGGAATCTAGAATACATACTGTATTATGGTCTTGATTCTTGAATTTAGCTTGTTTTGGGCTTTTTTCTTGTTAGTACTTGAAGATTTATCCTTTTAAATTAATGTTTTATAATTTATTAGGTGCTCCCCTATTGATTACATACCATGATTTAAAAAAGCAAAATTACACAACAAATGTTGAGTTTTTAAAATTTCTTTTCAGGACAAGAAGAAAAAGAAACATAGAGACAGGAAGTCATCTGACTCTGACAGCTCAGACTCTGAGAGTGATACAGGCAAGAGGGCAAGGCACACATCAAAAGACAGCAAGGCAGCAAAGAAGAAGAAAAAGAAGAAGAAGCACAAGAGGAAGCACAAGGAGTGAGAGTGCAACGAATAGAGGGGTTGTTGAGAGAAGAAAGAACCAGGAGCCTTGTGCCTGGCTCCTAGAAAGACTCAGTAGTGAGAATATGGCCTCCCACCCCATGACTTCTCTCTTATGGGAGATGTCTTCCTCTCATACAGCAGGCAGGTTTGGGAGTTAGAAGTCAAAAGCCTCTGCCTGAATATGTTGTTTCCTTGCCACTCCTGGTCCCTTTGCAATTGACCCCTGCAGCTCACACATTCATTCACCCAACTTCCTTCATTCAGCAGGAGGTCCTATTACCCTCTCCAGCTGCCACTGCCAGAGCCTGATTCCTGTATAGGAGTCCAGGTTAGAGTCATAGTTACTGCTGTGGAGGTGAGTCCAGCTATAGTTGGAGAACAGAGTGATTGGCCCCTCCCTGTTGGTTTACCCTGGGCCGGTTGGTGGGTGATCTCTGCTGCATCCAACACATAGGCAGAGGGAGAGGGAGGGAGACTGGCAGTATGAGGGAGAACATGGTAAGAAGTGGTGCTCACTTTTTCCATTCCCTCTGCATATGATTCTACTATGCTAGAAGTGACAGCCAGTGGTCACAGCCAGAAAATCATTGTTCGCAGTGACTGAGCTTGTGTGTGACATTCTGCCAGACCACCAAACCAGACAGCTCAAGCCAAGATCATTGCTTTACTTTGTATTTACTACTGTGAGTTAATTGGTTCCACTTCAGGTCTCTGCTTAAATTCCTGGCACTAAATGTAAGCGTGTTTGGTTTTAAACGTACTGAAAGTTCTTATTGCTATAACACCTTTTCCCAGGTAACTTACAGACTTTAATATGTTACCTGAGACTGTGGAAAGAGGCCCAGCTGAGGTACAGAGCCAGAGGTACTAGCAGGTCTCAGCCTTCTTAGATCACTTATAAGCCCTCCCTTCTGTAACGATCAGATGACCTCTTCCCCTAGAGCTGATTAGAGAATCAGTAAGACTTTGTAACCATGAGTAATGGCCTGGGACATAAGTGGTAGTTCACCAGTCATCTTGGCCAGTGGGCATTTTCTCCCCCAACCAAGGCACAAGCCTGGATCCTTTGTCCCGAGCCTGCATTCTGGAAAGAGACCACACAGCATTGCACAGAGAAGAGCAACTGTGCAGAATGGGTCTGAGGTGATAGTTCAGTAGCCAAACCTGGGGAAGCCCTGCCAGATTGATTATTCCATGCTGGACAAGCTCATTTGGCCATGGAAGGAGGTAAAGGCAAGGTGTAGGTACAGCTATAGTATTATTTTACGTGTAAGGTGATCAGTTACCCTGTCCCCGAAACAATCCAGTCTCTCATCCAGTGCTTCCTTCCTGAGTGACCTTCAGGCAGGCGTTTCTGCCCACTCTCTTACACACAAAGAAACTGAGACTCCCAGAGTCATGTCACCAAAGGCAAAAAAGCAACTAGGTAGTCTTGATTCTGTTTTATTGACCTCGGAGCACCCTTTGGGTGCAGTTAAAAAAAAATGAACACAATGGGAACCGGAACTGGATCCAGGATGGATCCCAGAAGAATTTCCCCAACCAAGGTGGATTTATACAAAATGCCAGAGTTAAAAATGAGGCAATCTAGTGCTGAGTCCAGGGTAGCCAGTTGGCAGAGGAGCAGTCAGTGAAGGAGTACGCACATCATGCCTCTTTCTCGTAAGTGCGGGTGCAAACTACACTGCCGTGGGTGAGTGTCTGGAAGGAAAGAGAGTCAAATTAAGGCCTTTATCCTAATTATCTTCATTTATTGACTACCTACTATGTGCCAGGCACTTTACATGTATTTTTTAAAATACTTATACCAAGTTAGGCATTGTAATCTTTTAGAGATTTGGAAAAAATGAGTTTTGAGAGAGGAAGTAACTTGATCAGGATCCCAGAGTGTTTATCTTTCCTTTGCACCATTCCTCTCCCTTCATCTGTGGTGCCTAAGATGGTGCCTAGCATGTAATAGACAAATGGGTAAATAAAAATATCCAGAGACTCTTGGAGAAGAACTATGGTAGGTCACCAACTTTCCTTCCCTAAGTTGGAGTAGTTCCAGGGCCAGATCCCTGAGCCCCCACCATCTAGCTGGCATTGTAGAGCCAGGTCTATGGTCTCACTAGTCTGATTGCCCAGTGAATATTTGGTCCTGCACATCACAGTCCCACTAAAGATAGGCACCTCATTCTCAATTCTGTGAGTCCCCCTGCTCTATATGACTGCAAGAATGCAAAGAACAGGTTACACTGACCCCAGAAGGTCTACCATGCCCAAGCAAAAATCCGAGTTAAGAGGTAGAGACCGCGGATGACTGCTATCTCTACCTCTGGGTCTGGGGGTCTGGGGATGTTCAGTCAAATCTATATTCCCCGAACGAAGTCCCTAAGTTTGTCTCTAAACACAGACCTGTCAACCAGGTTGTGACTTCCTACCTAGGCTGTATTCAGGTACTTGAAGTAGGCCAAGCATGAAAAGCACTGAGAGGAGGTGGGGCTAGAATGAGGTAGGAAGGGCTATGCTGTCAGTCACTGCCCCACCGGCCTGTCCCTGTCCAAAGGCTTTACATGTGGCAGTACAGTCCTAAGGAAGAGAGGGAAAGGGAATGCTGTGATGGGAGATGGGAGACTTTCCTAGGGACTTGGGATCAGATATGGCCCTGCTTTCTACCTCTCTGGATCAAGGTGAGGCAGACAGGAGGAAACTAAGGTAGTGGAGCACCTGCTGCATCCCATGTCCCCCTCCAGGTCAGTGATTCTTTGTGCTCTGCATCTACTGTCTCATTCAGATTTCCCAGCAGCCCTTCAAGGTTGGTGTTATCAGTACCTGTTTTACAATTGGACTTGAAGAAGGTGACTTGTTCAAGGTCACACTGCCTGTAAACATATTTGCACCTAGGCCTGAGATTTGAGTCAAAAGCACTACATAGAAAATTCCCATCTAATACCACCCTGACCTGGTCTCCTCCCTTCATTGTCCCAGCTTCCATTGCTGCCAGGGGAAGACCTTGGTTTTTTACAACAGGCTTGGCTGAAGGAGCAGCAGTATAACCAACCAGGTGAGGCTCTGAAGTTGTCTGTCTTACCAGGATGAGTTTTCCATCAACAAGCTCCCGCACAAGTGTTGACTCTTGCCCGTCCCACTTCTGCACGTGGACAAGTTTGCCTCCATCCAGCGTCACAATGGACTGTGGAAAGAGGCCTGAGCTGTGATGTGAGCCAGGATTGAGGGACAGCATGGGGGATCTGGTCACTGAGCCACAGAGGATTCAGCCTCTGGACCAAACAAATGACAGTGCTAGGGCCAGAGCTCAGGCAGCCCACCTCCAGCCTAACCCTGCAGGATGTCTAGTTCACTTCTGGTCTCTGCTCCACCACTGCCTTCAGGTGTTGAGCAAGTAGGAAGAGGAAGGCAGGCGGTGTGGTAGATCAGAGACCAGCACTGCACAGCCTAGCTCTGAGAAGGGCCACCAGCATTCAGGGTGGGCACTTATCCCATACTGTAGGTGATGCCAGAGCCCCAGTGTCCCAAAGATATAGGGGGTATGTGCCATCTTATATCCCCAGGAAAGGTGTGAGGAGTCTTGAGACTCTCCAGCCTAGTGGTGATCACTAATGTCTAAAAGACCCTTGGGGATAGGAGGTATTGGAAAATTAGACTTTCTATCCTATATTCCTACCCCTCTTCTTGATCTACATCATGTGACCCCTTCAGCTGACAAGTGGGCAGCAATTGCCAGGTCCTGGGACTGGGTGCCCTTGGAGTGTTTCACAGCCCTGGTCAAATGCCCACTTAGTCTTCTGGGTACCAGCCTGCATCAGCTGGTTCTCATTTGGCAGCTCTCCCAGATCTCTTCTCCAATAATCTGGGGACTCTAGGCCAGGCTAAGGGACCCTGACTGAGCAGAGTTCAGTAGGAGAATCTGAGAAGACTGCATGTATGTATTTGGGGGTGGGTATGCATCCTTACCATCACCTTACTCATTGCCATTCCCTAGTTGTTTGCCCACTCGGAGTGGATTATTTTCGGCCTAGGCATCCCAGAGGACTGCTGTTGTGTTTAACTGGGAAGCATGAGACAAGCTGCCAAGACAGAGTCACTGCAGAGTGGCAAGCCCTGAGACTGGGGGTAGATGTCCCCTCCCTCCCTGAGGGGAGGTAGATTAAGTCTTGGTCAGAAGACACAACAAACACCCAAGACAATGCCTTGTTGAGAACATAGTTTGTCCTGCCTGTGGACTGGCAGCATTGGAAATACTTCCTCAGGGTCACTGGCCAATCCCAGGAAGTGACAGTTGGAAAAGAGGAAACATCTGAGTGGGTCTCAACCCTTTGTCCCCAGCTGCCTCCCCTTTGCTAGAGGCCAGATGCCCTAACTTGGTGGAAGGTCCTGACTTCTGGGCATTGTTCCTAAAGCACTAGAAGTCACAGGCATAGCAACACCACTCCCCCATCTATGGAAGGAGAAAGAAACCCAGAGTTACTGCATGCCATGCACAAGGTCACCCAGTCGGAGTTGGAGGAGACGGAGGTCAGAACATTCTGACTATGCTGCCCACTCCCAGGAGCAGCTAGTAGATGCTTCCAAAGAATGTAGAAGAGGGCAGGACAAACATGTGTTTAGCACCTGAGACATTCCAGCACTGTACAGGCTTTACGGCGCTTCTTCATTTCAGTCCCCCATAATTGCCTACCCCTCAGGTGCAATAATAAGAGGCAAGACTACCAGCCTATTCCCCTTCAGGGTCTCAAGGTCCTCCATTCCCCATTCCCCCTTGACTCACCTTAACCTTCCTGTCATCTGCCGTTGTCTCATTGAACTCCACCCCCAGCTTGAAGCTGATCTCGGTGTTCTTGAAGGTGCTCTGTGTTTTTATGGTGATAGTGTCCCCATTTATTTCAATGATTGTGGTAGGCTTGGTCATGTTGGCCACCTGCCTGGTAGCAAAACCCACACCTGAAGGCAAAGGGAAAGTTATGAGTATGTGAGCTGGAGTGGAGAGGCAGGGTACAAGAAGCGCAATGAACAATTCTTAGGCCTGGATGTGAGGAAGAAGAGGATACCTTTCCGAGACTTTACGTGGCCACTTTTTAATTCAGTCTGACTGTTAGCTCTGTGTGGTAAAGAGACACTACTGATCTCATTAGATGAGAACTTAAGGTACAGGCATGCCACAGCAAGTTGGTGACAGAACTGAGATTAGAATAAGCTATTAAGTGCTTTCTGTGTGATAACTACACGTCATCTCATTCAATCCTTCCTGAAGGGTTGATCTATTATCTTCACTTTGCAGATGCTAAAACTGAGATGGAACTGAAGCCCAGGTCACAAATCTGAATTGACTACACAGCTCTTTTAACTGCTCAGCTATACTGCCTCCTGAGGCTGGAGCACAGGGCTCCCTTCCAGGGCACCTGAGCAGCTTTCAAGCTACAGGCTGAGGAAAGAAGAGAAATGTGGACTTTGCCTTCCAGAGCCTTAGGGATGAGAGTTTTCCACCTTCGGAAGTTTTTATCCTGAGGGGCACTGGTGCTCTTGTCCCCCATAGAGGGCAACAAAACATTTCAAAGCCTCTTATATAGGATCTAGGAGGTAGGCAGAAGGGTGTGTGTCAGCGTAGATTTTTGAGAGGCCTAAAGTGGTACAGCACTCAGGATTCAAATCCAGGTCTCCTGGCTCCCAGTCTAAGGCCCCATGGGGACTCCCCTCCTGACCCAAGCATGGCTTTCCTGGGCACTGGGCAATCCTGCAAGAGAGTGCGGAACAGAGTTCTTGGGCAGAGTCTAAGACGTGTCCCCACAATCTCTCCTTTTGCCTACAACCTCCATAACTGCCCTGCCCCTAGCTGCCTATGCTGAGCTGTCCTCCAGGGCAGAGGTGGGGTGCACAAAGTCTCCAAACTGTCTGGTTCGCTACATAGCACTTGGCAGGTACATAGTCCATGCCCTCCATGTGTTTTTGTACTTAATGCTCATAACAGCCCTGAACGGTAGGTTTTATTATCCCCAATTCATAAATGAGGATCAGAGAATAGAGTGACTTGCCCAAAGTCAAAGAGTAAGTGTTTGACCTAGATCTGAATCTGGGCTCCCAAACTGTTCACTATTGCTCCTGGGCCATTCTGCCTCCTGTGATATGTGCCTGTGATCACTCGTACTACCGAGGCTAGGCCTCTTTGCCCCCTGAGAACTCTTGGTCTAAAATGATGGGCGCGAGCAGCCACTGCAGCTGGCCCACCTTGCCTGGCCAGTGAGGGACGTGGCCTCACCCCCTGCTGTCAGAGTGAGTCACGCCAGTTCCACTCCCTAGCAGACAGCAGGGCCTTGTCGCTGCATAGGGAGTTCTGTTTGCATAGGACCTACCTGAAGGAGTGCAGTGTTTGAGGAAGGAAACCTCTCTGGGAGTGAGGAAGGGACTGAGCCAAGGAGAAACTTGAGACAAATTGGGCTGACAATTCAGGAAGCTTGGGAAGAGCTGGCGTCTACTTGGACATGTAGCTGAAGCCATTTAGTGAGAGAGCTGGGCAGGGCCTTCTCTCCTTCCTGGGCCCCAGCCTTTCAATCTGTATGACAAGAAAAGCAGGCTGCATGGACTCTCAGACCCCTAGCCCAAGTTGGGGCAAAATAAGGAAGCAATGGTGGTAAGGATGTTGCAGCTCACTTCAGGGACCAAGATCTTCAGCTGCAATGTCTGCTGTGGGAGGCTTGAGAGGAGGAACTAACTCAGGCATTCTAACTCCCCCAACAGTTGCCCAAAGCCCCGCCTCTAGTCCAAGAATGGCTACCTTCCTGGAGTCACTAGGCATAGTACCCAGCATAGGGTAGGGGCTCTTTGGCCTCAAGAGCCAACACTTGTTCCTATTTCAGAGAAGGGTTAGAAACAGGTGAGAGGTGGTTGGAGTGCACCTGCCGTAATCCAGCCCGCCTGGGAGGAAGGCATGGGGAGTAGGCATGGAACAGGCATGGAACGTAGCTCCACCGTGAACATTCCGGTTTTCCCTGCCCCAACCTGGGGAACTAGGATAATCTCATATCGGGATTTCAGGAAAGGGTATCACCTTCTGCATCAAAGCACATACTAGAAGGGGAAAGGCTGGAGATCAATCATTAGCCAAGCAGTTCCAACCACTCCCCATTCCCAAGGCCTATATGGGAACTGATCTGGGTTGCAGATCTAGAAGTCCAGGTTTTCATCTCTGCTGTGGAATTTTTATGACAAATTCCTACTTTCTCTGGGTCTCAGTTTCCCCATCTGTTGAACTAGGCAAGGTATAAGGATCTCCAAGAGCCTTATCTGTAGGATTCTTTGAATTGTAACCTTTCCACATCCAAACACCAGACCCTCCCAGCCAAAGATCCTCCCTGCCTTTAACAGGTCTTGGCCTTGCTCCAGGACCCTTTGCTGCACCCCGGAAGTCCAATGGCTTTCTCTATCGGACTCCAGCCCAAGGAGTGGCTGAGCCTTGGGTTGTATGTAGCTGGTGTTGGGGCCTCTTGCCTCACCATACCACTAGGCTCACTGACAGTGATTAAAGCCTGGTTACACACCAGTGCAGAGCAAGGTCGGAGACTGGTGAGAAAGAGGGTATCCTCCAGGCAAAATCCTTTTCCCTAACCCAATATGGAGGAGCAGAGGTTCTTGCTTACTGCGTGGGCCTCTATCTCACCTCCTCATTTCCCATCACCATGGTTCCCCACTCTTCCATCTCCCTCCTGGGAATTCTCTACTTCTGTAGGCCATAGTACATTCTCCCATCCACCCCACTTCCCTTTCTATGTTCACAATTTCCAATTCCTGAACCACCGGTGCTCCTGTTCTTTTCCTCCTCCGCCTGCTAGCCTCCCACCTTCTTCAATGAATGCTTTCTTTTTATCCAAACCTGACCCCTACCTCCTGATCATACAGCCCTCTTCCACCGCAGTGCCTCTCTACTCCACCTCTCTACTCCAACATCGACCAGCAAGTCTGCCTCCTTGCATCTCCCTACCTGAGAATCCCTCTTGCCAGGTTCAGACCAGGAAAGCCCTCTCCCAACAGGCCTCGCATGCCCTATTCCAGGCTGCCATAGTCTCCCTGTCCCCTTATCCCCCAACCTTGACTAGAAGGGATGCAGCAGGCGTTCAGGGTACCAGCCAGGACGGGAGCATTGCGCTGGGTTGGGCACGTGCCAGCCCCTCCCCAGCCCAGCATCCTGAGCCCCAGCTCACCGACTGACTTCATGTAGTCATCAAAATTCTTGCTGTCTACTAGCTTCCACGTCCCCGCGAAGGCGTCCACCATGGTGAGGCTGGGCTAGGCTGAGAAAGAAGAATCGACAAAGCTGGCGTGGAAGGACTCCAGGACCCGCGGCTCCTAACCAGCGCTGCCGCTTTAAATAGCCCTTGAGTCACGTGACGAGGCGTGGCCCACAACCCCCGCTCCCGAAATAGGAAGCCCCAGACTGGCTCTCACCCTCCGGGGGCTGGCCGCCCATCCCCCAGCCCACCGAAATGGAAGGGGCAGACTGTAGCGCCCGGCTTGCCTGCGTCAGAGCGGGTGCCCGGCTTCCGAGTCCCTGTCCCTGGCTGGCAGGGACCGGCTCCCTTCTCTGGCTTCAAGGCGCTTTTTGGAATCTGAGAAGAAAGCCGCTGGGGGCACGGTGCCCGCGAGCTGGGCGCACGCCGCACACATCTTCCATCCTCAAGTCCCTCCCTGAGCTTAGAGCAGAGATGGGAGACTTGTCCTTGGGCTGATGCCCACGCCAGGAAAGCTCTGGCTGACTCTTCACGGCGCAGTCATCAGGCATCTTGGTCCTCCCTCATTTTACAGGTGAGGAGACCAAGAGGGGAACTGACAAGGTCACAGGAAATGAGAAGGTGAATTGGAGCCCAGTTTCCAAGCCTGGTCTAGCTGGCTCCAGAACCTGCGCTCTCCCGCCAATCCCCACTGCCCGATGGCGGGGAGAGTCACCAGGGGCGCCATTGGTGGCTGAGCTGCCCCTATACCTGGACGAAAGCTTGACCCTTCCCGCCGTGCCCGCCCCACACGTGCTTGCCCCTCCCTGAGGAATGTCTGCTGCGCGAGCCTTTCCGCTCAGTGGTCCAATTCTCCGTACCCCCTGCCAATGCGCCAGGCTTTTCTGACCTCTACGCACAGCTCTGGGCATTTGTTGAGGTCATTTCCCCTTATCCTCCTTCAGAAATTCTGTCCCCCACCTGCCTGACTGTTGCAGCCTCCAACTGCTGCCCTTTCTCTGACCTCTGCTCACTAGCAATTAGTCACCTCCTTTAAAAACACTACCACACGGCTCTTTGACACTTTAGTTTACAAATCACTATTAATAATAAGATTCGCCTTTGTATTGATGTTTATTTCATGCTGAGGGCATTAAGTACATTGTCTCATTGAACTTTTTAAACAATGTCCATTAGGTAGGTGTTCTTATCCCTACCTACAGACGAGCAAACTGAAGCTTAGAGGAGCCATTCATTTCTCAATTCAGCAGTTATTAAAGCACCTGCTTTGTGCCAGGCTCTGGAGAGACAACCATGAGTAAGACACACATTCACATAGCTCACCTTTGGGTAGGCAGACACAAAACTAATGTGGTGACTTTAAGGGGAGGCCTGTCCTCATTGGGGGTTCAGAGGAGACTTCCCGGAAGAAGTAAGGTATAAATAAATTTCTGACATATAAAGAGGCCCTGCATAAGGGGGTGGTGCCTGATGGAACTTCAGCCAGCAGAGGTTCACCCAGGGGGACACACGGAAGCTGCAGGCCCAGTAGCCCTGGGCTCCTGCCAGCTCGGCCAAACGGTGTGGTGGAACCTCCTTCCTCGGCCTTTGTTTCTCTGTGGAAGTGGAGCACATCTGCCCTTACCTCCTTTCGTCCGACTTTCTGGGAAGGAGGCCGTGGAGGAAGAGCCCTCTCTCCCCCAAGTTCTTGGTTATTTTGGACAGGTCCACTTGCCAGAAGACCGAGGGTCCTATTTCCGCCAAAGCCACAGGACAGGCCCCAGGGCTGGGCATAGCGCCCTGGTGACCTTATTGCCAGAGCAGGTGCGGCGGGGAAGGGGAAGGAGGACAGTGGGTTGGTTTCTGACTCAAGGTCACAGCCTTTAAACACAGGGCCTCCTCTCTCAAAGACTGAGCAGCTGCAGACCCAAGGACCAGAGCTGTTTCCCTACACAGTCCTTATAATGCAGCAATGGAGATCTGGGACTGGGCTAACAGCTGCTGGCAGATAGATCCGCATTCTAATTCTGATTCCATTGTGTTCTAGTTATGTGGCTGTGGGCAATTTATTTAAGCCACTCTAAGTCTCGGTTTCATCTGAAAAACGGAGGTAATGATAGTCTTTACCTCACAGAGGTGTTTGGGGATCAAATGAAATAATGCATTTAAAGTGCTGAGCATGGTAGACTTGTTCACTGCTGTTGCCGCTGCTTTTATTATAATCTCCACGTATAGTGCAGTACTCCTCAAACCTGGTCTCAGCTCTGCCCCTCACCTGCTGGGTCACCCAAAGCAAATTGCTTTGCTTCTTGAATCCTCAATTTTCTTATTTCTGAGACAGTATTAGAAGCTGCTGCAGCTGTGAGAAAGGGGCTGTAGAGATCTTCCGGCTGGGTTGTGGGGGAGGGGACACTGCCAAAAAGTCCTTTTTTGCTTTGCTCTCTTGAGCCCTGCCTATATTAAACAGCATGATGCTTTAAGAAACTCTGGACAAACTCGAGACCCACTATTCTCACTGCCTTGACCTCCATGTCCCCACCATGCTCAGACCTGGAGTCACCAAAGTTGACTCCACACCCCGTCTCCCTTCCACCTGGTTCTCATCCTTCTCCTTTCTAAGTGCGTACGGCCTTCTTATCCCTCCGATGATCTACATCTTCCTTGCCTTGTTATTCTCACTATATTTGGGGAAAGAGGAGAAAGGGACGGGAATGTGGGCCCTTTCCCTTTTCCTGCCTCCTTTTTTTGCAGATCCAGATGTGGATATAACGTGTAGCAGGCAGCAGGACCAGTTCCTGCCAAGAGCAGCATCTCCTTAGCTCTCACTCTATGGTGATGTCACTGTTCTCTGTTTCCATGGCAACCACAGGCTGGGAAGATGGAAAAGAGGAGAGATGAGTAACCAGGAGAGAGCCAATGAGATGAGCCAGAAGCACCGGGTGATCCATGGGGCCATAGGGAGGTGGGAGAGGGAGGCCTACTCAGCATCTTCAGCTGTTCCCTGGACCCTCCCTACCATCTGGACACCTCCATGGGGGGATGTGCTGATGGCACAGGGAGACATGTGAGAGATAGAGCCCAAAGAAGATGAGCTGGAGACTCCACTGACCCAGGGAGACCTCCTTTGTCTCTTCAGGGCCTGAGTTTATCGATGATGACTGCCCCTCCCCCCACCCCCAAGTACCTGCAACTGGGAATTTTTCTTTCTCTTTGGCTGGTAATGGTGGTGAGGCTCTGTGTTTCTGCCTGCCATGGAACTGTGGGGGCTAAAAAAAATTCATATTTTCCTTTCACCTTTCTAAGTTCTTCTAGCCAACAACCAAATTAACACTGATAGATTAACAGGAGAAAATCAAATTTTAATACATACACATGGGGAATTCATATAAGCATGAAAATTCCAAAGACAATGAGACAACATTGAGTATATATGAAATTTTTGTACAAAGGAGAAAGAGGGAGGGGTGGCATATTAGATTTCAGAAGTGAGAATGGGTGACTTAACAGGTAGTTGAGAAAGAGCAGAACACACATGGGGGCAAATTATTGCTAGGCAACTCGAACAATGGGACACAGTATCTAGCTAACAGGCTTCTGCCTGAAGCCCTCTTATTTACCATTCTTAATTCAAATTAGTCTAAGGCAACCACCCAAGATTCCCTTTCAGGAGTAGTCCTTTTCCTCTGAATCTCGTAGGGAAAGGGGGTGTGTCAAAGGTTCTTTCTGAGTCTTGTTTCTTAATAAACGCTTAAAATCAATATCCCAAAAAGGCAGCTTTAGGGTGGCAAAACTCTGGTTCCCTTCGGAATCATCAGGTCTCTCCAAACCCCTTGGTGAACGGTGTATTCAGAAGCACTGTCTTTGGGAAGAGGCCTAGCTCCCAAGCCTGCCACTTACTAGCTAAAGACCAGAGCAAATCCCTTCCCCTTTCTGAGTCTCCTTTCCTCCCAGATGGAGGAAGGCCATCTACTTCTCAGGGCTGTCATGAGGATGAAAAGAGAAAACATGGAAAGCCTAACACACACTAATACTCAATAAATGGTGACCCCTCCCTTCTCCCTTTTGAGTTTCCTTCCGGGGCAGCTATCTCAGAGGTGCACAAGAATGATCCAAGGCCCTCTGAGACCTTGAACCAATAGAAAAGGATCCAAGTATATCTCCTCACTGAGGTCACCAGGTGCCTTCAGATACTGCAGAGTAGAGAAGTGTCCTCATCTCTCCTGTTTCTCTTTAAATAATTCATTCATTCAACCAACCTTAATTGAGCACTTTCTATGCCTAGGCACTGTGCTGCACTTAGTGGAGATCCAGGGTAAACAGAACCATGGCGCCTTCCCTCTGTCAACTTAAGAAAAATCCAAATCTGTAGAGAATTTTTACCAAAATTGATTTGAACCAAATTGAGGATAAGCTTGGAAGGAAAATCTCAATAGACTGAGATAAATGCTGCCAAGTGACAGTTTGCAGTTTCTTTCGTGCATTTGAGATGAAGGAAGATTACGTGAAGGTGGGAGAAAGCAAGGTGGGCGTTGGATTATAGGGTAGTTAAGATTCTGTGCTCTCTTGAAAGTGGTCCCGCTTTAGAAAGAGGAGTCTGAAAGAGGGCATCTCAAAGGTATGTTAACCTAGATACACAGAAACAATGGACTGGTCTTGCTTAAGGCAAAGATAAGTGTTTTACTGAAGAAGTTATGTGCCTGGAGCATGGCTACCTCCTTGACCTGCCCAGTTAGGAATTTATGATCAGATCACCCTGAGCTCACAATACGGGGGATAACAGCCACAGTGGGTGGAGTGGAGTGTTCTTTCTGCCACTAGGAAGTTACTTCCTCGTTCCCCAAGAGTTCTAGATATTGTGGGTCTGAGAGATCAAATGATGGCAAAAGATAAGAGATGTACTCAATACCAGTTTGCTTCTGAGAAGCTGATGCCTGTGGCAGAATGCTCCCAGGAAGGAAAATAATGGCTCTTCCTGTCCAGGGAGGAGAGGGTATAGCTCAGAGTGAATAGCTCAGAGTGAAGGGCAGTCACCTCCGCCTTCCCGGAAACCAGCTGTCCTACCTGTTGCTGTCAGAATAAAGCCCAAGCTCTTTAGCCTCCATCTGTCTCATTGGTCTAACTTATTATTGAAATCCTTCTCCAAGAAAAGTACCTGACAGATAGTAGGCATGAATGAATGAATACTGAATGAATGAATGAATGAATGAATGAAAAGGGAATCTATCAGTAGCTTTAGGGGTTCTAGAGTGAGACTCAATCCTGCCCCTGTTACTTACATACCAGCTATGTGACCTTAGGCAAGTCACATCCCTCTGGGTCTCAATATCTCCATCTTCAAAAAAACACATCATGATCCCTACCCAGCCAGCCTCCCAAGGACTCTGGTAAGATAAGGTATGACAAGCTTGGGAGTGCAGGCAAAGGTTAATTGTTTCTCTTCTCAGCCTCCTTCCCTGGCTGCCTTCTGCCCTCAGAACAAGACTCCCATCCCTTGCCACAGCCCCAAGGCTCCTAGGCTCTGGCCCCCGCCTGCAAGCTCTCCGTACTGCTGCCACTCTGTCTTTTTTGTACTTTGAAGGGGCGCCATGTTTCTTGCTTGCTGTTTGCCTAGAATACTCTTCCTCCCCAGCTCCCACTCTTCGATTAACTCTTAGTCACTTTTCAGCTTTCAGCTTAACTGTCCCTTCCTCCAGGACTTATCATAGCGCTTATCCTGTTTTCATGGGGGTTCTTTTGTTTCAGAGTCTGTCTTTCCTATTACACCAGGACTGGGTTGATGTGGCTCTCTGCTATGTCCACAGAGCCGACTACAGGGATTTATGGAGTAGACAGTCTCTCTAGAAGCAAAGAAAGCCACTTATCCGCTTCAATGTTCTCTCTGTTTGACAATTCTGCCCCCTCCCACTACTACTCTCAACTTTCCTCCGGCCGAAGTCTCCTGTCTCGTGTCCTTCTTTCACTCCATCCACGTGGGCCACAAGACTGGGCCATTTCCGGTGTGGAGTAAGGCCCCAAGTAGTCCCAGGAGAGAACTGCCCTCCTGGGCGCATAAGTGTAGCCTGAACCTCAACGGTAGCTCTCTTTGGGGACAGGGCCATTCCCAGGAAGTAATCAAACCAGATCCCAGACTTGGGGCTGCCTCTGGCTCCTTTCCCAAACTATTGCTCTATTAAATGAAAAATCTGCCTGTGCAAAAATACAAATAATATTGGATTAGGTAAAGTATAATTAGAAAGGTAAACCTAATGCTATAAAACAGTACTTCATACCACACTGAGGTCTGAGGCACCAAACAGATGGTTCAATGGTCTCTCCCCACAGTGTGCTTCATTCAGGAGCAATCTGCTCAAGATTCTGGAAAAATTCAGGCATTTCCAGGAGGCCTGATGAGCCTGGTTGGTGAGGACAGGTGAGTACTGTGTGTCTTGAGAAGAGCTGGCAAGCCATGGCAGGGGGCCTGGCAGGGAGTGGATCTTGGCCTCAGGAGTCTGGGGCCAGGTGTGTTCCAGGAAGCAGGAATAGAGCCAAGGCTGTTAGCCTGGCTTGGGCTGTTTTAGGGGCCTGGGATTTGGGGGATGGTTGTGGGTCGGTGGGCACATCCCTGGGCTCTTTAGTAAACAGACACTAGATAGGAAAAGGAAGGAGCCATTTGCAGGAAGGACTAGGTGGTCTGGGGGGCGACCAGGACTGGAGCCTATGGTGAGAGATATCCCCTAGAAGGGTGGGAGGTGGGAAGACCAAGAGATTAGAAGGATGGATTCAGCGTCAGGAGGGGGTGATGTCAGATGGGTAAAGTCGTCCTCCCTGCAATTAGGTCATGCAGTGCAGGGGTAAGAAGAGCCAAGGGCGGCATCAGGAACGAAGGGCCGGCTCTCCACCTGGCTCTCTGTGATCGCCAGTGTATGAGCCGTCAGTGACAAGGGGGAGGAGGTAGGAAGACCACCGGCAGGACGTTTGAGAGGCATAATACCAGCTGTGTGACATGGCCCAATCAATCTCTCCATGCCTATTTCCTCCTCTGTGTGATGGGAATAGTAATGTCTATCTCTCAGGGTTGTCGGAAGGAACAAATGAGATTGTGGGTGCAGAGAAGCTTTGTGTGCTGCCAAGTGTGGAACAGAAAATGATTGCTAACATCAACAACACTTACCAAGTGCCAGGCACTGGACTTGGCAGCTTCTGTCTTTCCACTCTCGTAATTCTGACGATAACTGAGTGAAGTAGGTCCTACTGTCCCCATTCCCAATTTACAGATGGGGGCCAGGATTTAAACCCAGGAAGACTGGCTCTAGATCTTGTATGGCTTGCCATTATTCCACACTGCCTTGCCCTGTGATAGTCTTCAACTTGCCTTGCTCTCCGCAACCTTGGGCCACTCTCTTTCTTTCAATGTCCCCAACCATGGAATTGAGCCAGATGACTTCTGTAATCCTTCAAATTTTGGCAGTTGGTGGTTCAGGGAGAGAACTTCCAAATGGGGAAGAGAGTGCGGTGAGGCCAAAACAGGGAGAGGACAAACTTTTCCAGTGTCCCTGCCCCATCTCCACCTCCTCCTCAGTGGATAAACTGGCGGCAGACTCCCCTTTGCCCTACAAGCTGTGGGGCCAAGGGAGCAGGTGACACTCAGCCCAAGCCTGAAATACTCACTGGTCACTGAGGGTCACTGAGGTTTGAGTGCCAGGACTGCCTGCCGACAATCAGGCAGGGCCCATCTGCCTCTGCTAGCAGACCCCAGAGAGCAAAGGAACACAGCCTGCTTGAGTCACACCTCTTAGTCTCCACCCAGACATCCTGTGCCCCCACCAACTCACTCAGGGTCAGTTTATCTGGGCACCAGGCCCGGCATGGGGCTATTTCTAGATGTTCTCCCTTTCTCCTTGACCTGGACCTCCAGCCAACTCAGGATATGCACACGTACACACAAACATAAACACACACATTCTCTCTCTCATTCTCTCTCTCTCTCTCTCTCTCTCTCTCTCTCTCATTGAACTTAACTGCTGCTGGCTTGCCTCCCGGCCCCATGCAGGGCACTGACAAACAACTGATGGCCCAGACTTAGTTCTGGCCCTTATAGAGAGATGAAAGAGGTAGATGCATCTACAGACTATGACAATACAGAAAGGCTATTACTACCCCAGAGGGATGTACACAGAACATGGAAAACCAGAGGAGGCAGCTGCTTATTTGGCCAGGAGGGTCAGGAAAGGCTTCACACAGAAGGTACCCTCTGTGCTGGATCTTGAAGGATACATAGGAGTCTGCCAGGTATGGTAAGAGGAATCGGGAAGGCAGAGAAAGAAGGGATATTTAAGGAAGGATGAGATTTTCCTGATGATTAATCTGGGATGAAAGTGGCAAATGATAAGACTGGGGTAGTTTCAGGTCAGGCAGGAAAAGGCCCGGCCCATCGTCTGAAGGCTGTTGTGTGGAGGCTGGACTGGAGACGGGTTAGGCGACTGTGGCAGCTGTCCCAGTCTGCTCACCCATGCCTGCAGCCAGCAGGAAGGGGAACAGGAGAGGGGTACACCTCTCTTAATTAAAGGCGTGACCTGGCAAACGCACACATCTTCTGTCTCTTGGCCAGAAGTTAGGCACAGAGCCACATCTAGCTGCAAATGAGACTGAGAACCAGGGTCATTATTCTGTACGGCATGTTAGTCTAGAAAAAGGAGGGAGTGGGTCTCAGGGAACTGGAGGTCTCCGATACCATGGTTACAAGTCTCTCTCTGAAATCAGATTTCCCGAGTTTACGCCCCACCTTACCACTTACCAGCTGTGTGGGCAGATCACTTATGCCTTCTGTGCCTCAGTCACCTCATCGGAGGGTACAGTGAAATAACACCAAGTTTTAAGGTAGAGCCTGACATATAGTGAGGCCCAGAACTATCTTTAGTTTCTGAGTGAAAAAGGTTTTCTGGGGACAGTTGCTGCCTGAGTCCTTAGCAAAGCTGAGGCAGCCACATGGGGGCTGGTGTATGGCTAGGGCAGCCAGGACTACTACTTAGCCCCCATCCCTTAAACCAAGGGTTTAGCTGAGGCAGAGTCCTGAGAAAAGAAAGGGCAGTTTTGGAGGGAGTTCAAGAATAAGTGGCCCAAGAAAAGATAACGCTAGGCCTAGTGGTTTCAGAGGCAGCCCAGAGCCCCTTCCTCTCACAGGACAGCAGATCTGCCAGGACCAGGAGAAGGTGGTTAGTTTTGAGACTAGGGCACTTGAAGTCCGACTCAGACTCATAGCTGCTGTGCGGCCCCAGGCCTCCAGCCACCATTGCCCATCTCTGTACCTGGTCTTCCCACCTGGAAGCTGGGGATCACTTATCCAGTGCCTTCCACCATGTGACTGTGAAGATTAGATGCTAGTCCTGGCTCTGGAATTGGGTTGCAGCTCCAGGCCTGAGCGCCAGGGAGGGATAGGTCCCTGCAGATGACAGCGCGCCCCCTCCTGGGGAGGGCGAGCATTGCAGCTCTGTCCTGCTGAGCCACTCGCCTGTCCTGTCCTACCTTCTCCCTCATTTGGCTTATGATCCATTTCCCAGGCTACTGGCTGTGAAACAGGGTCAAATAAGAGAGCTAATGTGGAAGAAAGGAGAAGAGCCCAGAAGCATTGGGGTGAAAGATAGGAGAGGGTGGAAGATATAGCAACTTCAGGAAAAAGGCAGAATGGTAAGACCGAGGGCTGGGCTCGTGGGCAGGGAAAGAAGGTGTCTAGGGTTAGATTCAGAGGAACCCATTCTCCCCATATTCAGACTCAGATGGGGAGCTCACTGAGAGCAGGTGCTGCGCCTTAATTCACTTCTCCCTCTCCCTCCCAGGGTACCACATAGACCTCCATGGAAAACAGGTTGGCTGTCAGAGTTTATTGACTGAACCCCAGACTCAGTCCCTTGGACTGGACCTTCATGAAGCCCCCGACCCAGGCCCTGCTAAGGGGAAGATCTGAAAGGCAGCCTGGAGGGGAAGGAAATGCAGCTGGGAGACACGGTCCCAGGCAAGGGTCCCTCATTGCCTTGCTCTGTGACCTGGGACAAACCACCTGCCCTCTATAGCAGTTTCCCCAGCTGAGTAACACAAGGGGGCGCTGTGGTTTGAGAACTATTTTTACACCAGAGAATCCTGTCTTGAAACAAATTCTTAGATGGAAGTCTAGGAGATGAAACAAATAAAATGGAGCTAGCTGTACCAGTGTAAGCCAGGAAGGGGCCTGGAACCTACGTGTGTGGTCTTGCTGCTCGAATGGCTCTCTGGGCCTCCACAGGCCTGGCTGCCCCACTTTGCCTGTTCTTTCTGCAGCCTGGGGAAGGGTTGGGTTGTGGGATGTCCCAGCGGTTTTGGCAAAAAGCAGGCAGGGGCCCTCCCCAGTTGCCCTTCTATTCCTGGGAGCCGGAGCCAGTGCCACCCACCACTGATGAAGACACAGTGGTCCCACCTCAGGCTGAAGGAAGGGTCCCTAGAGAGATCCCTCAGATTCCGATCCCAGGGCCTGTGAGTGCTTAGCAGGGCCTGGAGGATGAGGACGAAGAAAGGGAAAATGAGAGGACACCACGAGATTTGGAATCAGAAGGCTCCTGGAGCCACCTGGTTGGTGATCTGAAGCAGCCACCGCACTTCTCTGGGTCTCAGTTTTCCCATCTGGGCAATGAGGGAAGAACACGATGCTCTCCCCAAACCCTTTCTCATTTGTGACTGGAGGAAAGATGGCAAAGGGGGAGGGGAGGTAGCGCTGTGGGTACTGAGTTTCCCAAGAGAAACAGAATGCTGCTTGTAATTCAGAGGTAGTGATGGTGGGTGCATCATCAGAGGCATGGAGGGGGTGGGGCGGGGTCGGCAGGAAGACTTAACTTGACCCTGGGCTCAGTCACTAAGTTGATGTGTGTATATGTCGTCCCCTCTCAGGGCCACACTTTCCTCATCTGTCTAAGGGGATCAGATGCTCCCAGATCCAGGAGTCTGTGACTGCCTGGAATCAGAGACTGGGGCAGTGGCCTGGAGCTGGCCCAGGGCCAGGGTCTCATTGTACAGAGCCGAAAGTGGCTGTCACAGGTGGGGGACAAAAACCAAGAGTCAGGTAGGATGCAAATGCCAAAAGGAACTTAGGAGTCGTAACATCCAACCTTTTTTGGTTTACAGATGGGGAAACTGAGGCCTAAGAGGGGCAACCAGTTGTCCAAGGTCCCAGAATGGATTAAGGGCAGAACTAAGACCAGAACCAGGACTCCTGACCACCCGTTTCAGCTTCTCTTCCCAGGAAGCCTTGATGAGGAGGTACAGGGAATAGTCTCGTCTGGGAAGAGAAGAGGCTGACCCCTTCCTAATCGCTGGGGGTGGGCGATGACACCTGTGGACATTGTGGTGCACAACGTGAGCCCAGCCAGCGTGAGTCTCCTTCCTCACCTCTCTCTGAGCATACTGCACTCTTTCCAGGACTGGTGATCTTGAAGGTCCCCAGCTGTCCTTCCCACCTTCCCATAGGGGCAAACCTAAGGGTGCAACAGGACTCTGGGATTTTGCAGAGACAGACGGGTCCTGATGTGGGGGCATGAGGCCGGGCTGGGGTGTGCAGGGAGGAACTGAGAACAGAAGCTTTTCTCTATGTCTGGGTGGGGTAAGTTTGCCTTGTAATTTCTGAAATTCCCACGGAGACCAGAGGGAAAGACATCTCAGACACACACACACACACACACAGACACACAACCACATGTGACTTCACACACATACACCAAGACACATGCACACATATTTCCTACCCTTGATCGGTTACAGAGCAAAGTGAAAATATGGGCCCTCCATTCAAAAATTATTAAGAATTTCAAGAGGGTGACAGGCAAGCATTAAACCAAGAGTGAAGTCTCCTGAGCGCAGGGCCCTCTTTGACTGCATAGGTCTCACACCCATGACTCTGGTCCCGTCCCCAACACATTCCCACAGTCTCCCAAGCACCATCCTGCCAAGATACACACTCACCCGGAGACAGACATTCACAGTCCTGGAACCATCACCACTGAGGCCACGTATTCCCCTCCCCCAAGACACATAACCACTCGAGCCCTTTGTGCTGCTGGAGCCTCACACTGAGACAGAGCTCCTCTCACCTGGGCAGGTTCAGCTGCCCCCAGAAGGATGGCCCACAAGGCCCTCACACTTACCCCTGATCCGGGCTGCCATGCTCTCTTCTATCCTCCTACTCAACACACCAACTACCTGCTGGCTTGGGAGCAGATAATAAGAGAGGCAATGCCAGCCCTTCCACCCACTCTGCATGCCGGTCTGCAGGGACACAGCTAAGTGTGAAATGCCAATAATAATAATAATAATGAGAATATTTGACACTCGTTGAACATTTACCGTGTACAGTCAGACACTGTTCTAACACTTTATAGTCATCCCTCGGTAGCTGTGGGGATTTATTTGTTCCACGACCCCTGCAGATACCAAAATCCATGGATGTTCAAGTACCTTATATAAAACGCATGGAATAATGCATACAGTTGGCCTGCTGCATCCATGGACTCCCAGCCATGGATGGAAAATATTGTTTTCTATCCTCGGTTGGTTGAATCCTCAGAATCTAAACCTGCAGATAGGAAGGGCTGACTTAATCCTCGTGACCCTATGAGGCTGATGCTGTTATTTATCCTCATTTTACAGATAAGGAAACTGGAGCACAGTAAAGTTAAGTGACTTGTCTGAAATCACACAGCCGAATCCAGGCTGTCTGTTGCAGAGCCTGCTCTGCCAGTATTCTGTATCAGGAGTGTATCAGGTGCTATGAACCTGGTGGTTCCCGGACCTGCCCCTGAGAAGCTCAGGGCCTCTTGTGAAATGAAGAATAAAGGTGATTATAATACAGCATCACCTTGACCGGGACCCATGGACAACCCAGGAGCCCCAGATGGTTACCGGGCTGCAGAAACAGAGATGATTGTCTTTTATCACAATCTCAATATTTAGAAAATATCTGAGCAAGAGACAGTCTTTTTTTTACCTTTTACAAACAAGATTGTGAAATCTGTAATTAAGGCATTTTCACTGACAACGGTGGATGTGGTCTGATAACGGACGATCACTTTGGTTGTAACTATGGCAGATTATCTGGAAGACTTTCTCACTAATGAGAATGAAGGAAACTCGCCCTGTCAATGAGTCCTATGTGTCTAACTGGCCTCCTTAAATATCATAGACCTAGGGATCACCTGCCGAGCCCATGCCCACCTTCCTTCTCCCAGAGTAGCCCTTCTGCACTGGGTGTGACCCCTGAGGCCCCGTCAGTATCCTGTCCCTGATCCAAGCGGGCCAATCAGATTCTTTGTCTAAGGATTGTGGATCGGCTTGTCAACTGGCTGGGGCTCGTTCCTGACCTAAGACCAGGTAAGCTTATTGACTGTAAAGCAGCTGCCTTCACTTTCACTGTTGTTTGCACAATAGGGAAGAAGCAGAAAGTTATGTACAGGAGAAGAAAAGAACGAAGTAGCGATGACGGGATATGTGGGGAGAAAGAGAGGAACTGCCCATGCTCCAGCTGAGGGCCACAATTGCTCTTCCTCCCTGACATTCAAACTTAGGATCACTCCTGCTTTTGTTTCGATTGACCTGAGAAAGTACCACAAAGCCCCTGAAAGTGTTGGTTTTATTGTCATTGTCGAAAGTGGCAGATCTGAAAGCCACAGGGCAACCTGTGTCCTGGGAGCGTCCCCAGCAGAAGCATGAAAATATTTCAAACAGTGGAGAGGGCTTCCCTAAGCAGAAGTTTATTTTGAAAAGGATTTATTGCACGTGGATCTGTCTGGTGGTGTGCTGCCAGATGTTCAACAACTGGTTCTTCAGAAATCCAAATGTGAACACTATAGATGTACATATGTTCACTGTAAATTTTACTGACATAAAAGATGTGCAGCACAGAATTTACAAATAACAACACAATGTAAGAACTCTTGATTATAAATTCCATATAGTCAATTGGTCTTCACAGAATGCTTTTATTAATTTTTGCCCAATTCTCGTATCTGTAGTCAATCTATGGTTGCAGTTCAACCAAAGTTTAGAATGGAGTTGCATTCCAGTCTGTTTTTTCCCAATACATTCATTAATTAAATATGATCTGTGATTTACTGTTATACTATCTCCTACAAATATGTTCATTAGGCTGAAACGACTTTCAGCTTCAATGCTTCCGTTTAGCCTGCACTCTTGACATTTTGCCCATCATCTTTTTTAGTGTAGAAAGTCAAGGAAACAATAAATCAAGTCCCAATGTGTAGTGTTTGCCGATCCCCATGTTGTAAATACTCCCACCGTGGCCGTTTTTAAGTTGGCAGTGTGACGTCAGCGAACACTGAAATTCGAGTTGAGGGGAGATGTACAGAAGCACACCAATATGGCACAGGCCCGGTGTACAGATACAGTAGGTGTAGATGACCTCAAGAGAATAGAGAATAGCACTATCTTTTTAATTTAATTTAATTTAATTGTACCTTCATACAATTTAATTTTTAATAAGACTATCCAGCAACTGGTGTGCAAAATTTCTGAAACTTTAACAACTGGCTCTTGTGAGCTGGTGTGAGCCAGCCCTGGTGCACGGCTGGATTTGTCACCAACTAAAGGCATCCCACTGGATATTGTCAACGAAAGAGGTCCCCTCACTGGAGAGACTGTAGTAAAGCCATGTGTCCTGGGAAAGTTTGAGCTGGTTTGTGCCTCAGAGCTGAGGAAGAAACCTGAAGCAATGACTATCAAATTCAAGGGCAAGACATATCGACATGGCCAGTTTGGCCAATGTGAGATTGTTGTTGTGTATTATTAAGGGCTCAACAGACATTCCTGACCCCTGGTCTCAGTTCATCTCTGCACCTCACTTTGTGTCTGGGACTCACCACACTCATCACAGTCAACAGTTGCCCGTTTTCACCCCAGGTGCCCAGAGGAGCAGCCCTTCTTGTCAGATTTGTCCATCCCCATTACAACTTGCTTATCCTCTTTTCCAGGAAAAGGCAGAACTTTCACTAAGATCAATATTTTTGCATAAGGCAATGAGACAGGAAAAATTGTTTAATTTTAAAAGATGGTACATTTTATACTCCCTTTCATGCTACTCACATGTCACCTCCCTTCTCTTGTCTCACCTTCCAACATTGCTATGGCTATGACTTGTTCATATTCCTGTTGTGACTTGTTCAGACAAGAGTGTGAGTGTTTGTTTACTAGTCAGTGCCATCGACTAGGCTGTCGATTCTGTCTTGTATCTTATTGTGTGGTCAATGGTCATGCAGGGTCTGGAACCAAGGGTTTTCCCAATAAATACATCAAATTAAAAAACCTGAATATATGTTCAATGCCACGTGACCTCCTTTAGCCCTAAAGATGGTTTCTACCCAGTCATTTCCTCAAGGAAGCTCTCCTTGAGGTCTCTTGCACATCTTAATCTCCCTAAAGACCCAGTTCTCACCTGGACTCCTGAATGGCAGAACCAGAGGGGTCTGAGGCCATTTGTTCCCATCGACTTGTTGTGCAGATGGGGAAACTGAGGCCCAGGGAAGGGCAGGGGCTTGCCTCAGCTCACACAACTTGTGAATAGGATGGAAACCAAGCCTTAGCCTCCCAGATCAGGGTTCGTCTCATGAACTGCCTTCTTAGAGACAGGGAAACAGGCCTAGAGAGAGGAAGGTGAGCACAAACTCACACAGCAAGTGAGGAGTCCTGGAATTCTCCTGGCAAACTCACGTCTCCTCGGGACCTTCCACTTCCTTTGAGGACCTGGAAATGAGAACTTATGTGTGCCTCCTCCACGCACTCAGGGCCAGGGGTCAAGGCTGAGAAGGGGAGATTTCAGAGGTTCTCATTTCAGAGCTGATGGAAGCATGCACTTGTTTGTCCACCAGGGGGCATGGAAGAGCCCAGCCAGGACAGCAGTCAGCTCACCGAGCCTTCAGCTTTGGTTTATCTGTACTTGGTCCAGACAGGAAAAACAAGGCCCTGGGAGGAGAGGGACTTGCTGAGGTCACCCTAAGAGCCAGAGACATTGCTGGCACTTGATCTGGGCCTCCTGACACCGGTCAGGTAGGTGTGTTCCGTGGGCAGCTGAACGTGGCCCAGAAGCGGGTTCTCCTTTCCTTCAAGGTCTACAGCCCTTGGTGAAGGCCCTTCTGGGTTGCGCTGTGCTGAGCCACCCCCCAGGCTGACATGGCACTGCACCTCTTCCTGGGACAGTGACCCATGCCGAGCCACACCCTACCTTATCCAGAGCCAATCCTCCATCTTCCCTTCGGCCCCCTTGTTATCAGCACAGGTCTTTGTGGTTGAGGGAAATTTTTCACATTCTCTGCTTACCTGCTCTGTTTGTATGAAGAGGGTGGGACCAGGGTTAGATGAGGTGCACTCCAGTCAGACCAGCTACTCAACCTCAGACCAGATTCCTATCTCTTTTTGCCTGTTTCCTTACCTGTAAAGCAAAGGTTATAGTAGTTTTTATCTCACAGGGCTGTTGAGAGGATTAAATGAGATGGCGTATCAAGTCCTGGGGAGCTTTTAATTATGACTGAAACCTGCATGAGCATCCTGTGAGAGAGGCGAAACTGAAATGACAGAATTGACCCTCGGAGAGGTCACGCAGTGAGCAAAAAATAACGTGGCATTCTAGTTGAGTGCCAGGTATGATTGCCAGGTCATGACTCATGGGTGTAACAAATAGAACTTTCTTTTTCTTCAGTCCGGGGTTGTTACTAAATTGGGGTGGGAGATGAATTTATGTACAGCTAAGTCTTGGGTGGATCCATGTGTTTCCCAGTCCTGTGTCCATATGGGTCACCTTGGCAAAGCTATTGTTCCTTTAGCTTTGAATGGCCCTTCTGGGGCCATCTCTCTTTACTTCTGGGTGATACTGGAGGGAACAAGAATTGTTCTGCTAAGTTGAAGAAGATCACACTGTGGTTTGGGGTCATTGTGGTAGATACCCCTCTGGGTTCTGGCTGCCAAAAGTAGGGCCCTCTCAGGGGTACTGATGTCTCTTCCCTCACCACTAGCTCCTTACTCCTCTCCTTTCCAGCCTGGGGAGTCCTCTACTCTGCCTACAGACCACCTGCTTATGTTGGTAGAGAGGAGAAAAGAGAAAGGTCAAAATGCTAGGAAAGAAACAAACAGATCAAATACATTAATACCTATTTCTGGAGTGCCTGTGTCATTTCATTGACACCTTCCAACAACATAATGACACAAGTGCTGCTATGATCCTCATTTCATTGGTGAGGAAGTAGAGGCACAGAGAGGTTCGATGACTTACCGAAGCTAATAAATAATAGGGGTAGGGTTCTGACCCAGGCAGTCTGAAATTTAAACAAGTTCATGGGGTTGAGAAGGACTGCCTATGGTCCAGCTGGGGAGGACTCTTACAGTGTTCCCTTGATGAGGAAGTGGTGTTTGAGCTGAGACCTGCCTAATGATAAGAAGCAGCCATGCCTGGATCTGGGGGATGAGCACTGCAGGCAGAGAGAACAGCAGTGGAGAGGCCTTGAGACAAAAATGAACTGGATTTATCACAGACTGGAAAGAAAGCCACTGCGGCTAGGAGAGCAGGAATGAAGACGAGAGTGGTAGGAGGTGGTGGGGCTGTGGAGTAGAGGGACCCAGACTGGCAATATTAAACCCCACGATGGGCCTCTTTCCTTGAGTATAGGGCAGGGCCAAGCCTTATGCCCATAAACCCCAGGAGGTCATTAACTCTCTGCCCCTGTGGGCAGCGGGGCTGCCCACTGCTGGAGCCTCTTCTCTCCTCTCATTGGTCCTGGGACCTTGATGACCATCCAGCTTCTGGTAGAAAGGGGACCAAGGGAATGCTAGGGTGAAGGGCAGGAGGTGCTGGCACCTGAGTCAGAGGCCCTGAGGTCTGACCCAGTGGTGGCAAAGTCACTTTGATTGGAGTCATTAAGATCACCCAGCCTCGATGGCCTGACTCTGGGCCAAGCTGTCCCATTGGTTCTCTTTGACTTTCTGGCCTAACCTCTAATAGGAGAGGCATCACCAAGGGTACTAATTAACACCTCGTCTTCTGGATTCCAGGGCTTTCTCCCTGCCCCCAGCTCCTTCCACAGATCAGGTATTGCTCCTACCCCTCATTCTTCCCTCAGATCCTGGGGGTTCAGCTGAAGCCAGTGCAACCACATTTTCCGGGGCCTCCCAGTCCTACCTATAAGGAATGTTCACCTATAGGCACCTTTGCCCACATTGTTCCCTCCACCTGGAATGTCCTTTCAGCTTTTGTTTACACTGGAAATTCCTTCTATCTTATTCTTCAAGTAGAACAGACTAATTCCTTTCTTTTTTCGTTCTTTCTCCCTTCTTCCCTCCCTTTCTCCTTTCTTCCTTCCTTCATTTTTTTTCTATCTATTCTCTCATTCCATTCATATATTTTGGGCATTCATTCATTTAGCTTCTGCCAGGCACTGGGGGCACATAAGGGGGAGGACAGACCCTGAGGTCAAGGGGTGCATTATCCTGTGTGAGAGGCAGAAGGTAAATAAGAAGAACCGGCCAAATAATTGACAAGCCCCCGTGCAAAACAAAAATGTGAGACACTCCTCCTTTAGAAAGTATTAAGAATTTCAAAATAGCACCATGACAGCAGAGCATTAAGCCAATTGAAGAGTGCTTTCCAAGTACGCGACCCTTCTGCAGAGGCCCAACGCCCACGAAGCCGGCCCTGTAAACAAGTGATTCCATCAGACGCGCATATGGTGGTAGGTGAGCCTGGAAGTCAGCCGGGAGGAGGTGATATCCACAAATTTCCAAAGGAAGGAGGAGAGAGATCAAAGGACTCTTTGGAATGGTGAGCAGATGGGGTCAGAAGGCACAAGGCCTCGAGGGTCGCCTTAGGGAGTTGAGCCTTTATTTCGTGGGCGGTGCAGAACCACCGAAAGTTCTAAACAGGACTACTATCAGCGTTTTCTTTTAAAAAGATCTTTCTGGCACCAAATAAGTACAAATAATAAACATATGAGACATAAAAATAATATTATATATAAATAATACAAAAAATAAAAATACATATGAAACATGTTCAATTTCATTAGTAATCAAACACATTAAAACAAAAGTAATCTTTTTTATTATTAACAAAAATTGTTGTTTGCAATATCAAAACTTTGGAAATGACTTTAACCCACACACATCGGGCTGGTTTCCCTGTCCTCGCAGGTCCCGAGGATTGTGTTGGAGTGCTCTGAGCCACATGATTGACAGGGGGCCCATTCAAAGAGGGGTGATTCTATTTCATGAGATTTCAAATCAAATTTTTATGTTGAAACAAATGTGGCACTTCACACTACTAAGATGGCCAAAATAAAAAGTGCAGACAATGACAAGTGTTGACAAGGATGGGGAGAGATTGGAACTCTGACCCATTACTGGCAGGAAAGTAAAAAGGTACAGCAACCTCGGAAAACAGCTTTGCAGTTTTCAAAATGCTCAACAGTTACCATATGACCCAGCAATACAACTTCTAGGTACAAAGTCAAGAGAAATAAAAACGTATTTCCACAAAATAACTTGTATATGAATGTTATAGCAGCGTTATTCATAATACCAAAAAGTAGAAGCAACCTAAACATCTCTCAACTGATGAACGAATAAATAAAAGGTGCTATATCCATATAGTGGAATATTTTGGGGTAATAAAAAAAGAATGGAGTACTGATACATGCTACGACATGGATGAACCTTAAAAACATTATGTTAAGTGAAAGAAGACACAAAATGTCACATGCTGTGTGATTCCATTATAGGAAATGTCCAGAACCGTCAAATTCCAGAACAGAAAGTAAATTAGTGGTTGCCAGGGGTTCTAGGGGGAGGGAAATGGAGTAACTCCTTAATGGGTACGAAGCTTTTTTAGGGGGTGCTGAAAATATTCTGGAATGAGATAGAGGAGGTGATTGCCCAACCTTGCGAATGTACTAAAAGCCACTAAATCGTACACTTTAAAATAGGTGAATTTTATGGTATGTGGAATATATTTCAATAAAGCTGTTTTTAAAAACAGTCCAGCTTGCCCAAGACTGAAGGTTTGCCTGGGACAAGAGACTTTTTGTGCTAATACCAAAATAAATTCCAGGCAAAACAGGATGAGTTGGTCACTCTGCATACAATGCAAACTTTACATTCATTTTAATTTTAAAATATGAGAATGTAAAGGAATTTTCTGCTTAAAGCCCATTGGAGGTACCACAGGGGAAAGTTTAAGGAGCACTGACCTAAATGTCCAACGACAGGAGGCAGTTTCTTTCTTTCTTTCTTTCTTTCTTTCTTTCTTTTTTCTTTCTTTCTTTCTTTCTTTCTTCTTTCTTTCTTTTCTTTCTTTCTTTCTTTCTTTCTTTCTTCTTTCTCTCTCTCTTTCTCTTTCTCTCTTTCTCTCTCTCTTCTCTCTTCTCTCTCTCTCCTCTCTCTCTCTCATTGATTCCCCACTAGAACATAAGTTCTATAAAGGCAAGGATTTTTGTCTGCTTTATTCACTGCTATACTCTCGGGGTGCAGGACTATGTCTAGTTCATACTCTATAAATGTTTCTTGGGGGGACCGTGTGCCAGGTATTGGTTGCTGCTGTCCATAGCTTAAACTGCCTCATGGACAGTTTAATTGTCAGACAGACATACGTTAGCAAGTGGATGAGGGAAAAAGATAGTTTTCAGAGAGTGATAAATGTCATGAAGAAAATAAAGTGATTCGGGAGGAGGGGTAATTTAGCCTGAGTAGTCCCAGGAGCCTTGCTAAGAAGGTGACTTCCGAGTGGAGGACATTCACTGAAAGTACGGAGCCCCTCAGAACATGCCTGGGTGATTTCTTTCTTACTTTTTTAAAGCATTCTCGTATTTTCCCAATTTCCTAAACTTCATGTATTCCACCTGGGCAATGCACTGCCACATGCAAATCTGGGAGTTGAGATCCTGCGGTGAGACAGACAGATGAGGTCCCGCTCTTGTGGAATAGGTATGATTTTATAATTGGGAGAAATGAAACCCAGAGTAGAGTTGTTTTTTTTTAAAGATGAATAAAATTGTTCTGGTAGATGTGCCAAAGAACCAGCTAGAAGCTTAGATCCGTTAGGAAGCTGTTGCAGCAGCTGGGCAGCCTGGGGGGACAGGGGCGGGGCTTGCTTGAGAAAGAGCAGAAAGCCAGAGAACACCTCTCAATAGCCACTGTGTGCTTTCAGGTAAGTCCTTTCCCTTGTCTCCACCTGTTTCCCCATCTGCTAAATGAGAGGAGACTCTAGATGTGGGTTTTTGTTTCTTCACTTGTTTGTTTGTTTTTGATAATTCCCCATTCCCCTCTCTCCCTAGGACCTGAAACCCCCATTCTATTTTCCGTCTCTATGAATTTGACTGCTCCAGGTGCCTCATCTAAGTGAATCATACAGTTTTTGTCTTTTTGTGTCTGGCTTATTTTACTTAGCATAATGTCCTCAAGGTCCACCCATATAGCACGTGTCAGAATCTCTTTCCTTTTTAAGACTGAATAATGTTCCATTGGTGTTGAAGCTTTCTTGGGCTCCAACATAGTCAGATTCTCAACGCCAGCTTCTCTGTTCTCCCTTGGGGCTGATTGCTGCCTGGTGGGGAGGGGCGCCCAGGCTTCCCACAGACTTTCCCTCCTGCTTGTGTTATGGAATGGCTTTGGCTAAATACCTGTGACCTTCTATCTGGGGCTTCAGCAGCCAGGCCAGGGCCAGGGGTGGGGTAGGGTGAGGAGCTAATAATGGCTATCTGGGGCTTGGTCATCCAGATGAAACTGACCTTGCTCTGAGACCTAGCCTGATTATAGGGAGCCCTGCGCTTCCCCTCCTCTGGGGCCCTGGCTTGGCCTCAAAGCAGCCTCCGCATTCCCAGCTGTGCTGGAGCAGCTGCGGAGATAGATGGGACTGAAGAATTTGGGGTAGCAACTGCCAAAATGCATTGGCTTTGGGGTCAGAAACAACAGATGCCAGTCACGGTGAAGCCAGTGGGTTCATGTGTGGTTCTCCTCTGGGAGTAACTAATAATAACAGCCACTGTTCCTTGAAGTTTTAATAAATTTATCATGTGCCAAACACTGGACATGAATTCTCTTCTTTAACCTCGCACAACCCTATGAGATTGGTATTGTTACCCCCATTTTACAGAGGAGTAAATTGAGGCTTGGAGAGCCTTGTCTGGGATCATGCAGCCAGACTCGGGCCCTGGTTCTGTGCTGAAGCCTGGTCTCTTAGCCACTGATTTGCAACTGGGTGGGACTCTCTTTGGGTGAGCTTCTTGGTGGAGGGCAGATGAAGGGGCCAAGTGGGCGGGCATTATCTGCTCTCTTATATCATCCAAGGCAGCAATTCCTGTGGTTGCTTGAGGATTCTGCTTCAAAACATTATGTGAAAGCCACAGCTGTGTTTCACCTCATATAGTTTACGAATGGAGAAACTGAGGCCCTGAGGGGGACAGGGAGTTGTCCAGGGTTTTTCTGACGGGATCCATGGGAGAGCTGGGGTTAGAAGCCAGGTCCTGCCTCCCTGCCATGTGCTGTTTCTGATGCCCACATGGCTTTCTGGATCCTGTTTGTGACCCTCGCGGGCAGGAGGGGACTCTGGGGCCTCACCGGCTGGGTCTGCTGGGCTTGGACCGCCTCCTGCAGTGACTGGAGGAGGGAGATGCAGAGATGGCAGGCAGTGGGGACAGAGAATAGAACCCAGGCTGGATCTCGGTTCTGATTCGGCTGCTGACTTGCTGTGTGGCTTGGGCAGCTCTATTCTCTCTTGGCCTCAGCTTCCCCATCTGTACAGTGAAGGGATGCTGGCGGCTTGGGTCTATGGGCACTGGGTAGGGGAAGAGGAACGGCCGACAGGAGGAAGTGCATGTACGGGTAGGAAGGGAGGAGCCGCAGGGCACCAGAGGGCCCTGGACACTCTGCCTTCTCTCCTCTGGGTCACAACCCAGTTTCAACCACCCACATTCCCGCTGTTGGCTCGGGGACGCCGCTTGGCCTGAGCGTGTCCAAGCCTCTGATGACAGAGTTCTTGGGGCTGGCAGCTGCATGTCCTCAGCCCCAAAACATCCCCTCAACTCCAGGAACTGTGCTGGCCTCATAGCTTGGAGGAGGCTGAGCTTCTGGGGTGGACTTTCAATGGGTGTCAGCCTCACCCACTCATGTGTGCTCACGTCCCTACATGTGCATGTATGTGCAAGCCCACATGCATACCTCACACAGCAGGGACTCTCAGAGGCTAAATGAGGTCTAAGCCAGTTGTTGTTTTAGACTCCCGTAAGTTAAGAATGAAGAAATATCACAATTGTGGAATGTTTTACATGTTTTAATTTAACAAGTTAACATCTTTAACACACACAAAGAAACACTCACACTTACAAACCCAAAGCAATGTAATTGAAGAGATTCGCAAGATAAGTATAGGAATTATAAAATCGTGAGTTCACAGTGTGGTGAAGTGGCAACGAGATATCAGTTTAAAATTGCAGGATGAGCTTCCTGTTCTTTCCATCTTGGGCATGATTCATTGGGACTAGACATCCAGCCGTTGCCCTTTAAGTTTATGTTGTTTCTTAATGTTTTACTATGAAAAATTTCAAGCACTCAGAAAGGTTGAAAGAATTGTACAGTGGACACCAAAACATTACCACCCGGAATCTACAATGAACATTTTGTAATATTTGCTTTATCACATATTCATCCCTCTATCCACCCTTCTTTCCTTCCATCCATCAATCTCTCCGAATCCATATCATTTTTTGACGCATTTGTGAGGCTTATGAATGTGACGCCTGGGCCGAATGACACTGTCTTCTCTCCTCCCCACAACAGGCCCTGTTGCACACACATTATTCACACACACACCTACGTGTAAAACTCCCATGTGCACACAATGCATATGACTTACCCATGTCCCCCATTTCACACGTGTCCACTCCACACATAAATCCACATGTATCCACATATGCAAACACCACACCTAATCATCCGTGCACACAGATGAAGTTACACACATGCACGCACAGTGCCCACATGTGCATTCATGGCAGACCCTTGAAGTCTGTGAGGGAAGAATCCAGAGTCCTTTTAGAGTCCTCAGGCCTGTGACCCCCGTGGAACCCCTGCCAGGTCCTGGCTTACTTTGCACCCCTCATTTCTGGCAAGTGTCAGGGGCTCCCCTGCAGCATTCCACCCGGTATGGCTTATCTTTCTCCCCTTCACCACAGTCTTCTCTCTCGCTCCCTAGTCACATCCCATATAGAAAACCTCCCACAAAGACTCCTTCCAGAGCGTCACCGCATATGGGTACAAAGCCCACCAGACCGTTGCTCCAGGAGGGCAGGGACTGTGTGGCCTTGTTCCCATTGCATCCCCAGCACCGGGCACATGGCAGGACAGCAGATCCTCTCTAAATTTGGTTGCAGAAGGAACAAAAGCAGCACAAAGGTGCACACACTGGGCAACGTCAGGGGCACCTCCGTCACACACGCTTACATCCATGCACACGCAAACACACACTGTGTATGCATCTATGCTCGCACCTGTATCAGACATGTATCTTCACATGGATGAACATGCACTATGTGTGCACATACCTGTCTGCCGTCTCCAGACTCTCCCAATGGAGTCAATTCCAGGACCTCGGTCCTTTCCCAAAGCCTTGGTCATCTAAGACCACAGCGAGTTCATCTGCTGGAGTGTGAGGTCCAGATGTGGCACCCATGATCATGTGCTCAGGGCTCCTGGCTAGGCCCTGTGCATCTGGGTGGCAGGGTTTCAGAGTACTGGCTCTGGAGTCCATCAAAACCTGGGTTCCATCCTCACTCGGCACGTAATCATTGTGCACATTCCACATGTGATTTATGTGTGAGTTATTTCTTGGAGTATCAGTTTTCTTAACTGTTAAATGGAGAAAACAGTTCCTACCTTAAAGGCATCTTACAGGAGATACTCTTAGTAGGGTGCCTGGCATGCTGTAAGCACTTACAAATGGTTGCTGTGGATATTATCATAGTTGTTTTTTTCAGCCTTTAACCCAAACTCCCATGTACTCTTTGGGAGGAAGGGCAGATTGGTGCGGGGGCTATGTATGGGGAGAGCAGGTGGATGGTGCCTTTGTGCATGCCTCTCCCTGACGCTCCCTAATCCCAAGCCCTCATTATCCTACATGCATATTCATAAAGGATAGTTTCAGCCCTGCTCTGTAAATGCATCCGCAGTGGGAAGTGGAGGCCAGTGCAGAGAGCGAGGCCCAGGGGGCAGGAGGCTCAAAGCCAGAGTACATCTGAGCTCCCATGGACGGGAAGATGGTAAGAAGAGATGGGGCAAGGATGGACTGGGGGTATTGGGGGCCACTGGGGGTTTGAGCTGGGGGATTGTTCCTATGTTGCAGATTTGAAAACTAAGTCCAATGAGGACAGACTAAAGAACCCCTGGAATGAGTACCCCAAGAATCTAGAACCTGCTTCCTTTGGGACCTGGAGAGCTAAGCATCTGTCTGGGCTGAGTGATGGACACAGGGGATTGGACCAAGTGACCTCTGCATGTAGCTCTATATGGACATAGTTTACATGGCAATGCATGGTTGGAAGAGCTGTGACGGTCCTGAATCCCAACCCTCAGTGAGGCTCAGAGAGTTTGGGTGACTTGCCAAGAACACATAGCTACTGACCTTGATCTTGCCTTTGGAGGTGTGAGAGACAGTGATTCTGGGCCCATGCAGGAGTTTCAAGGCTGAGTGAAAAGCTGATGGGTTGGTCAGGACACAGGAAAATAAAACTTCTTTATCTACAACCTCATTTCATCTCCACAGTAGTGCCCTGGGATACCTGGAGCAAAAACAGTTATGTCCATTTTACAGATGAGAAGCATGAGGCTGAAAGAGGATGAGTTACCGGTACAAGGCCACACAGTGAGTATCTGCAGTGGGGTTGGTTGGCTTCTATGTAGAGTGACATGAGGGGATGTGAGAGCCCAGCACATCTCAGTTTTGGGTGAGATGAGGTCAGGACAATGGCAACTTTAATCTAAAACCAGAGGGGACTATCTCTTTACACTTGCAGTACAATTAGTCCCTCACTCCTTTCAGATAACTGCCTATTTCTTAGAATGCTTTCTCAGTGCTCATGACAGCTCCGTGAGGTTAAGCAGGATAACCACCCCTATTTCATGGGAAAAGATGGAGATACAGAGAGGAGAAGCGGCTGTGACAGAACAAGAGTCTTAGATGTTCCTCTGCTTGGTCTTGGGCACTTTCTATTGGACTAGCTCATAGGAAAGGGAGGGGTTGGGGGACTAAAAATTTAGCGCTTCATGCAGAAGTGTCAAAAGAAGCTGACCCTGGGGCAGGAGGCTATGAGAAAGGCTCATTTCGGACTGCTTGGCGGCATTCCAGGCACAGAGGACTGCTGGGTGAAAGAGGACTGTGTCTGTGCTGTTTTTGGATCAGTCACGGCAGAGTGAGGAGACTGGGCTTGTGGTAAAAGTTCAGACATTCATTCATTCAGCAAGCATTTACTGCCTTAGCGTCAGGCCCTGTGCTGTGCCCATGGCAGGGGAAGGGGCAGCCAGAGATGAGTCAGACAATCCCTGGGTGGCTCAAAGTCTCCTAAGGGCCTCAGACTATGGAAGGACTGCACGAATTATTGAACAGAAAAAGAAGAGGACTGGATATTGTCACCTTTTATTTCTAAGAGAGGCAGTGAGATGTCGGGGACAGGCCTTGGGTTTGCAATCAAGGCCAGGTTGGGTGGTATTCTAAGCTCTGCTCCTCTGAGCTGTGTGGCCTGGAGCAACAATAACAACCACATAATCACAGCAAGCGTTTAGTCAGTGCTCAGTTAACATATACGCATGCCACTCTATTTCTTTAAGCCTCAGTTTCCTCATCTGTAAATTGGGGTGAGGTGAGGAATAAATCTACTTCTAAGATTATTGTGGGGCTTGAATGAGACCATTGTAGGTGAAGGAGTTTGGTACCTGCTCGAGCTTTGTAAGACCATCATGGAGGCCCATGTTGTAGAAACACGGGGAAGTTGGAGGACGTTAATTCCTAATGGTGCCGGGTAGAGGTTTGGGAGTGAGGGTGGCGTTTCTCTTCACTGAGTAGATATGGCTTCAAAGGACAGAAAGGGGGATGAAGAGGACAAGGACTTTCAAATGGGAGGACATCATGTGGGCAAAAGTGTGGAGGAGGGAAAGTATAGTGAGTGTTTATGGAACAGTCCTGGCTTAATTAATGGCTAAGCCTGGCGTCCTGCGAATCACCGGAGGATGTAGTCAGGTCAGATCTTCAGCCCCAGATGTTTAGCCCTGGGAGCAGCTGTGAGGCTTCTAGATTTTCTTCCCTAACATTTTTCTGTCTAGGGTTGAGTGAGGAGCATGAGGATGAACCTTGAGTAATTACAGAACCCACTTCTGGCTTTCTCCCACCTCCCCGGGGAAGGACTGGACCGTCTGCCAGGAATGTGACCCACACACCCTTTCTGACATCCTTAGCTGGGGGCCAGGGTTTGGGCATCCTGGAGAGGGATGAGCCACCGAACAAGGTGGCTCTGGGGAGCATGTGGTCCAAGACAGAAGTCAGGAGAGCTTGAGAAACAGGTGGATGGAGGGGAGGACAACTGAAAGAGTGCAATGCTGGGGTCTTACATGAAACAGGGACGACAGGGAGCTCAGGGAGTTCACGTTTGTCAAGCACCTACTATGTGTTGTAACAGCCCTATGAGGTAAGTATCCTTACTTTACAGATAAGGAAACTGAGATTCAGATTTCTTTATCGGATCATTCATCTTTTAACATCTATGTATTGGGCAGAGGCTCTGCGCCAAGCGTCGAGGAGTCAGGGGTGACCACCTCTTGGCTTCTGACCCCTGCAGAGGGACAGTGTTGTGAGATCGCACTGTGGCCTCGTCGGGACTAGAACCCAGGTCTCGGTATTTCCAAATCCTCACATGGAACCAGGACCCGAGCCCTGGCTGGAGTCGGGTACAGTTAGTTGCGCGGCTCGCGCAGCCATGGGAATCCTCGCTCCACCCACTTCCGCCACGGGTCCCGCCCAGCGCACCTGCCCCAGGTGAGTCCCGGGAGGCACCCAGCGCCACCGGAAAGCAGCCAGCAGCGGAAGGCTTTGGCAGGTGGGGCGGGGCCGGGGCGGGGCCAGCGGGCCCAGGGGCGGGGCCAGGCCGGGGCGCCCAGAACCCGACCAGAGCGCGACAGGATCCCGCGGCCCGCACCCCTCTGCCGCGCCCCGCGCCGGGAGCCGGCGCCGCTGCCGCCATGGGGGCCTGCCTGGGCGCCTGCTCTCTGCTCAGCTGCGTGAGTCCCCACTCCGGCGCCTGCTGCTCGCCGCCTGCTCACTTTTGTCCTGTCTTCTTCCTCTAGTTTCTTCTTTTTCCTTCCTCCGAATTTGTCTTTCTGGGCCCGCACCCCGCTCCTCGCTCCTTGGTCCCCCTGTCACTCGGAACCCCCCACCCCCAGCCCGCGCCCTCTGGCGCCGGGGACAGCTGCTGTCCTGGGCTCAGGTTACTGCGGGGGAGGGGTTGGGGCGCGCCGGGGCGGGGGAGGGGAGTGCACTCGGCGGGGGCCCCTCCCGGGAATTGGGGAGACTGAGGCCCAGAGCCTCGGTTGTGGGTGGGCGCTGCGGCCCCACCTCGTCCAACTTGGAGCGGTTCTCGCGGTGCGCCTTTCTCTCTGCCGGACGCTCTGACTCTTTGTGTAGCGTGCTTGGCCTCTGCCCCTCTCTGCCGTGGGCCCCTCTCTGTCCCTCTGTCGATCTGTCCGTCACTCTGTTCCTGTCTGTCTGCCTCAGTTAGTCCATTTGTATTTGTCTGACATCTGTCTCTGTCCGTTTGCTTGTCTACCTTTGTCCTTCCGTGGATTCTCCGTCATTGTCTGTTGCTACAGTTCGGTGTCTGCCCGTCTGTCCGCTCGTTCATTCTATCTGTCTCTCTGCATCCTTGTCTCTGCCTCATTCAGTCTGGCTCAGGCTAACTCCTGGGCACTTCTCCAAGGAGCCCCAGACCCTTCCCCTCTATGCCCCAGAGCTGAAATGGGGAGTAGGGAGGAAGCCCCTGTCTGCCTTTCTAAGACGCACTTCAGTGAGGTCCATGCGTGTTGCCACCACCTCGTGGACCCAACTCTGGGTTGGAAGAATTAAAAAAGGTTCCGGGGGTGGGGGTGGGCGCAAGAAAGCACCTGGTCCCCGGGCTCAGGGACTCGGGGGAAGCCAGCTTCTGTTTTAGCCAGAATAGGGGAAGAGCTCAGCCAGACCTCAGCCAGAGGCCCTCCCCTTCCCCCATTAAACTTGAGGTTCATTCAGGGCAGTTTCTCCCCGGGTCCTCCCACACAACAAAGAGGAGTGAGAGTGAGGGAGTCTGTTGGGTTGCTGAATCTTGTAGGACTCATTTTTCTTTATGTCTGTGTGTGCGTGGCGTGTGTGTGTGTGTGTGTGTGTGTTAGATGGGGGTGAGGGGTGTGCTGGGGGATCCAGATATTACTTTTGTTACAGCTTATTTTCCGAGAATGATATCATTCATACAGAAAGGCTGGTGAAGGGGTCCCTGGACAGTCTTTGTCCCCTGGTCTCCATTCGTCTGCAGAAGTGTGTGTGTGTGTGTGTGTGTGTGTGTGTGTGTGTGTGTGCGCGCAGTGAGGATCATGGTTGTTCCTGAGATCTCTCCCCAATGAAATCAGGTTTGGGCTGGGTCTCTGGCCAGGAAGCATTTGCTTCCTGGTGGGGGAGGGAAAACTTCAAGAATTGACCAGACTTCCATCTGGCTGGATTGACCTGGGTGTGGGAGGTATTGAGGAGAGACCTGCCAATCCCCCATGCCTCTGTCTCCCCATCTGCCTTCCTCATAATGCTTTTGGGAAGATTAAAAAGTGCCCTACTCAATCACTGGCGTATAGTACGTGCTGGAAATAGGAGCTCCGGTTATCATCTTGGAAAGGTGGGTGGAGAGTTTCCTCTGGAGCCAAGTACTGGTCTCTGAGTCATAGAATCCTACCAGGCTGAGACTAGAAAGCACCTGACAGGCCTGCCCAAACCCTTGGTTTACAGATGAGAAAACTGCAGCCCAGAGAGGTTAGCTGACTTGCCTAAGGTTGCACAGTGAAAGGATGGTGAATTGCACAGTCAGAATTAAAATCTGATTTCTAGTCCAGGGCTCTTCACACACCTTCCCTCCCTTCCCCACATCCTGGGGGCCTGAGGGACAGGGCTGGCTCAGGGTAGAATTGATAGTTTCACATATTGAGTATCTAATATCTACAAAGGACCTCCTTTCAGTGGCCTCCCTTTTAGGTTCTGACCTCTAACATTTACTTAACACTTACTGCATGCCAGGTGCTGTGCTGAGCCCTTCACCCGTGCCATTTCATTAGTTCCCCCCTCAGCCCTGTGACATAGTCATCCTATTTTATAGATAATGGTACCAACAATAGCCATCATTTACTGTGTCCTTACTATAGGCCCAGCACTCACTGCTCAGAGCTGTCCAGTGGTGGCACAGGCCCAGCACTGTAGTGAGCATTTTACATATGTCCTTTCATTTAAGCCTCACAATGACCCCAATGACACAGTTAATATTATTCTCATTTCACAGATGAGAAAACTGTATCAGAGAAGGAAGATGATTTCCCCACAGCCACACAGTATTAAGTGATGCAGTGGATGCTACTGGATACCAATAACAACCTGTTTCAATGGAGATTTGACCCATAGGGGTGAAGTTCTTATAGGGGGTTTCCAGGCATCCTTAGGGTTGGTGGGGAAGAGTTCTTTACCTCTCCAAGTGTGACACGTTTGCATCTGCCCATCGTGGCTCTCTCTGTAAGCATTAGCACTGGGCTGAAGGTGATTCCTGGGAGAAATAAGATGGACCCACAGGGAATGAGAATCACCAGGCAAGCAACATTATGAGCTGGATGATCAGCAGATATTCAGGGAGGGCCTTCAACATTTGAGGGAGCGTGAAAGGCCTTCGGGTCAGAATGGTTGGACTCAGATCCTGGCTTGGCCTCTTAGCTGTGTGACTGTGGACAGTCCCTTCCCCTCTCTCCTTGTCTGTAAAGTGGAGAGAACAGTGGTACCTGCTGTTCAGTACGTTGCAAAGATTAAATGAGACTGAGAAGAGCATGCCAACATCTTTAGCATGAAGCTGGCGTGCAGCAGCCACTCCATAAACACCCTAGAGTAGTAAATTGCTCTAGACCACATTCTAGGAAGTGGTGAAGCCAGTGGAACCCAGGGCTGTCTGACTGTAGAGCCAGGGCTCTGAGCCACTTTATTGTCCTGCCCAGGAACCCATTTGATGGGTGAAGAAACTGTGTCCCATAGAGAAGAAAAGAGACTTGTCTAAGATCAAGACTATAGATCCAAGACTATAGGCTCTTTGTTTTCAAGACCGCGTGGAGGAATTCCGTGTGCTTGAGTTGTGTAAGCTGACCTCTTCTCTCCTGTGTTTTGTCTAGTTGTAGTCTGGCTTAGCCACATGAGATGCTGTTCATGAAGTCTGCAAGGTGCCTCTCATCCTTGCTGGGACCAGTTTTTTGTTTGTTTGTTTAATGGTGGCAAAATAGATATAACATAAAATTTACTATTTTAACTTCTTTTTAGCCTTCAAGGACCTTGTAATTTATTTTAGGAAATATAATATGGTTAGATAGATAAATAGATAGAGAAATATAATATGGTTAGATAGATAGATAGATAGATAGATAGATAGATAGATAGATCGATAGATAGATAGAAAACAATCCAACCCTAATGATATCAGTCTCAAAGAATAATATTGTCAGAAGTATTATCGGCTAAGCACACAATGAGAATTTGAGAATCTGACTTTTCCTTGATGTCAGTTCTCTGGTTTACTGAAAACAACCCCTGACTCTCTCCCCCTGTTCCCAGAGATACTGCACTCCACTCCCTTGATCTGTCTTCCATTCTGTGGCCATTCTGTGTTTCTTCCACACCAAACCATGCACATCTCCAGAGCTGTCTAGCTTGTCTTGGGAGGTAGTGAGCTCCTTGTCATTGGTGGTGTACAAGCAGCAGAGGGCGGCCGGCTGCCTTCCTGTAACTCCTCATAGAGAGGAGCTGGACCGGTTGACTGCCAAGGAAATATTGCAACGAAAAGACTCTCAGACCCAGGGCTTCCTGCATTCTGAGTTCTCTATTCCGAGAACCTGGCTGGTGCTATGATTCAGCCACTCTCAGCGTTGTTCCGGTGCTTTTCTATTGCTGCCTTTCCCCCAAGTGCATTTGGTGGGGGTTGTAATCTTAGTGCAGGAAGTTTTATAGTCCGCCTTGGCCTTTCACATTGCATCATAAGCATTAGTTCATATTGCTCTGTAAGCTAGTAACTTGCTTCTTTCCTGCCTCTATAACATCCATTGAATAAATGGGCTACCACTGCCCCTGGGAATTTAGGTCATTTGCAGTCTCTTGAGATTCAAATAAGCTCATAAAACCTAAGTTTGGTGCCTATTTTAATTTCTTTCATTAATTGAAAATGTTTATTTTTAAATAGTAAAATCAATTGTATTGGGGTATAATTTAATTATAATGAGTTACACGTGCCCTTTTAAGTGTTACCTCCACGTCTGCTTTCTTCGGCAGAGAGCTCTCTCTTAGGGAGTACTATGACGTATCGCTGGGCATTTATTTTCATTTCCCCTCTATTATTTTCCTGGTATGAACAGTGCCACGATGGACTTCTGAGTGTACGTGTGCACACGTGTCTGCCCTTTCTCCAACAGGCTGGTCCTTCTGTAGGAGGAGGTTCTTGTAGGAGAGAGATCCCTAGAGGTGGAGGGACTGGGTCAGAATGTGTGAATGATCCTGAGGATGAGATGCTCTGGAAGCAGCTGAGGGCTGGTGTACGTTTTTCTGTCCCATACCTGGTGTCTCTGGCTATGGGCCAGGCCCTTGGAAATCCTGAGGTTTCGAGTATCAGGAACACCCGGATTTTGATCTCCAAGAATCCAAGTGAATGGAAAAGCCAGGTTCCCTGACTGCAGCATCTTTTCTTGCATCTCAAATTGAAACAGTAACAGGTCAGAGCTGGGCCCTGCCCTGGGCACTGGGCATATGGTTCCTGAGGTCAGTGTCTGTTGGTATTCCTTGGTTTTCTCTGGAATCGGAGGCATTGTTTTCATCAACGGTGTGTTTTGAAATTAAACCAGGCTGCCATCAATGAGTTAGCTGGCACTTGGTGCACACAGACCTGAGCTGAATCCCAGCTCCTCAGCTGATTTGCTGTGGCACCTTGGTCATGTCGCCTCTCTGAGTCTGTTTCCCCATTTGTAAATGGGAAGTTACAACACACTTACTTCATAGTGTCAGTGAGGCTTAATGTAGATAAGGTGCTTATCACAGTGCCTGGGACTGAGTGACTCTTCATCAAGGGAAGCTATCACTATTATTATTTGATTCTCAGCACTGCTGTCTACTTGCTGTGTAACTTCTGGCAAGTTTCTTAACCTCTCTGATCTCGGTTTCCTCTTCTTTAAAATGGGACTGATAGCTTGCTCTGTCTGATAACCAGAATGCTCTGTATTGTTTACAAACCACTTTTTTTTGGCATTTACCTATCTGCTCACCCCCAAAAGGTTGTCATGGATAGGAGTCAGGTCCTGGGGTGGAGCCTACAAGATGCAACCACAAGTTGCTAGACGGGTGGACTCTTATGCTTTGGACCATGAGGGAGAATTTCATTCTGCAAGCATTTCGTTTAGCATCCATGTCCTTGGTTTTGTGAGTGAGAGAGAAGGAACATTTCTAGGGGCACTTCTAGTCTGGAAGAGAAGTGAGGGGGTGGGATGGGAAGGCAGCTACACCTCAAGCAGAATGTGCTGTGTGCCTTGTGATGAATCCAGAGGGGTGCGGGGTCTCAGAAGAGCAAGGGACCCTTTCAGCCTGTTCTCCACAAAGCCGATCATGCAGCATGAGGCTGTTTTGGTCCCTCCTGGCTTCAAACCCCTGAGTGGATGCCCCTTGCTATTAGGACGAACAGTAGGGTCCTACACGTAACTGTCAGGCCCTGCCAGCATGGCCGACCTTGCCGTTTACCGATCACTGCCTGGCATAAAGCTTTGGCCATGAGGACCTTTAAACCATTCCTCTAACGCCCAGCTTCTGCCCACCCCAGAACCTCCTCTCTGTCTGGAACACTTTTTCCCCCCTTGGTCAGAAGAGTGCATCCTCATTCTTCAGTGCTCAGCTTCAATGTCACTCCTTCAAGAAAGCGGTGTGCCAGCCCCAGTCTAAGCCAGGCCCCCGTCAGTCACTCCCATGGCAGCACACACTTTTTCTTCCTAGCATTTACCGTGACGGGCGTAATGATTTGTTGAGTGTCTTTCGCTGCCCTTGGAAGCTCGACGAGGTGAGACCTGTGTCTTTCTTGCTCTCCAGACTCTTAAATACTTGGGTGAGAAGTTGATGCTGTTTCAGGAAAGATAAACAGTTTACCAGACATATCTGGGTGTGGGCCCAATTCCTCAAAGCCTGGGCTGTAGACCTGCCTCCCTGAGGGGTAAGGCTCATTTCGGGACACCAGCTATGAATGATGTGGCGATGATTTCAGCCGACCCCAAGGAGGGAAGGGACTTACAGGAGCTTGGGCAGAGGAGCCTGGACAGGGGAAGGGTTAGAGTGCCACTGTTATCCCTCACTGTTGTCCCAAACCGGCCCATCCCCAGAGCAGGGAATCTCAGCCATTCACAATTCTTCATTCCATCATTCAATAGGCATTTATCATGTGCTTGCTGTTTCCTGAGGTCTCAACTGTGCCCAAACACTTTACATTCACTCAGCAGATAGTCACTGAGCTCCTACTATGTGCCAGGCACTGTTCCAGTATCTGGGAATACCACAGTGAGCAAAACAAACAAAAATTCCTGCCCTGGGGGAGCTTACATGCTAGACATGGGAGGCAGACAAACGTAAATAAATACAAATCTTATCAGATGATAATAAGTCCTATGGAGAAAAATGAGCAGGGAAGAGGAAAGGGAGTCTGAGGAGGTTATAGTTTAAATCTTCTATTTCATTCTTACCACTGCTATGCGAGAAGTAGGTACCCTTATGATTCCTGTTTTATGGAAGAGAAAACTGAGGTTCAGAGAGCTTGAATGAATTATATAAGGTCATACAGCTAATCAGTGATGGAGCTGGCCTTCTGAATTTTTTTTTTTAAAACTATTCTGCTTCTCCCTAAGAAACTGTGACCCAGCTCTCTCTCTCCAAGTCCATGGTAACACCTGAGACAAATCCAGGTTTGATCTGGGTACTGTTGTTTGCTGGCTGTGTGACCCTGTGTGACCCGGCCTCATCGAGGCTTGGTTTCCTCCTCCTTCCCCTTCGGCTTGAAAATTAAGTATGATCACATTTGTCTTGTGTGGTATAGGTGGGCTGGGTGCGGATTTGGAGGCATGGAAGGGGAAGTGGTGGGTGCCGTGTGCTTGGGCATGGAAGGGGAGAGGAGGCAGAGAGTAAGGGTGCCATCCCTCCCCTCCCCACAGGCGTCCTGCCTCTGTGGCTCTGCCCCCTGCATCCTGTGTGGCTGCTGCCCCTCCACCCAAAACTCCACCATCAGCCGCCTCATCTTCACGGTCTTCCTCTTCCTGGGGGTGCTGGTGTCCATCATCATGCTGAGTCCTGGAGTAGAGAGTCAGCTCTACAAGGTGAGTATCCCTTCCCGAGGGTGTGAGTGTGGGAGTGGGGGTGGGGTAGAGGGAGCAGCCTGCGGGCCCTGGCCTCTGGTGAAGGCTCAGCTGCTGGGGGCCGAGGCTTGGCGTCCCAGCTGATCGAGGAGTTGGGCAGGAGCGTTCACGTGTGTTTCTTCATGTAAGGAGGAGGGTTCAAGCCTCACGTGGGGATTCTTGTTTCTTGTAAGCTATGGTCCCCTTGGAAAATCATATTAATTGTTATTGTCTCCAACACTCTGGCCCAGGCAAGCTTTCCTTTCTTTAATGGGAAAGCCTGGTTTGGGGGTCCTAACTCTCCCCTTCATCTCAGTGTTTCATAGCCTGGTGCAGACCCAGTGGGACATTTAGGCCAGTGGTTGTGACATTTCAGTGTGTGCGAAGGTATGAATCCTCTGGGGAATGTGCTGGAAATGCAGCCTCAGACCCCGCCTCAGAGACTCTAGTTCTGTAGGAGAGAGGCCTAAGAATCTGTTTTCCTCATGAATCCCAGGGAACTCTGGTGTAGGTGGTAGATGGAGAGCACTTTGGGAAATCCTGCTTTAGACGGTGCCATGCATTCCTGAGGCTGTGGGCATGATACTAGGGAAATAAACAGTTAGTAACAAGATGTAACTGGACCATCTGTCTTGGGGAGGGTGGAAGGGGCCCAGTCCTAGTACTTCAGCCCCAGAGATGAATGGCAGTGGAGATGGAGGCAGGAGGCTCCAGCTCCTGTCCTGGCCCAGCCCCCATTGGTAAAGCCTCCCTCCCGGCAGGCCTTGGCAGAATCAGGCCCAGGCTTCCGGGTGGGGTGGGGCTGTTAAGTTGCTCTCTCTCTCTCTCCACAGCTGCCCTGGGTGTGTGAGAATGTGGCCGGGATCCCCGTTGTCCTGCAGAGCCACATCGACTGTGGCTCCCTGCTCGGCCACCGTGCTGTCTACCGCATGTGCTTTGCTACAGCAGCCTTTTTCTTCCTCTTCACCCTGCTCATGATCTGTGTGCGTAGCAGCCAGGACCCCAGGGCTGCAATCCAGAATGGGTGAGGGAGGGGCCCCGCCTGCAACCTGGATCCTCCTGCAGGGTTTTCCCCATCCCATGCCTGTCTCCAAACATCTCCAGACCCTACCCCGGGAAGCCAGAAGGGCACAACGCAGAGGTCAGCCTGTTTCGTTATTCCCATTTCTCGGATGAGGAAATAAAGCTCAGAAAGGGCAACAACATGCCTAAGGCCACAGTTTAGTGACACAGCTGGGGGTAGAACCCAGGTGACTACCCTTACCCCTATTTGGCCCTTTCCTCTGCCCTTTGGAGCTTTTTCTAGGGCCAGGACAGACTTTCCGTGCCCATCGACCCATCAGAAAGTCCCTCTTCACCTCTCCCAGTAGCTGATCTTTGCGGGGTGGGGTTCTGGGCATCTGGCCTGTTCCTCTACCCCCCATTCAGCTCTCCCATCTGTCTTACCACCCTTACCCCCAACATAGGTTTTGGTTCTTTAAGTTCCTGGTCTTTGTGGGCATCACCGTGGGCGCCTTCTACATCCCGGACGGCTCCTTCACCAACAGTAGGC